>NC_071262.1:14927801-15012801 GCF_023375685.1 Ictalurus furcatus
AAAACAGCATGGCTGTTATTCAGTTTTCATCACACACTTTCATGGCATGTGGGGGGGGGGACAGTGGCTTAGTGGTTAGCATGTTTGCCTCGCACCTCCGGGGCTGGAGGTTCAATTCCCGCCTCTTCCCTGTGTACGTGGAGTTTGCATGTTCTCCCTGTGCTTCGAGGGGTTCCACTGGATACTTCGGTCCAAAGACATGCATTGTAGGCTGATTGTGAGTGGGTGTGTGAGTGATTGTTTACCCTGCGCTGATTGTGAGTGGGTGTGTGAGTGATTGTTTACCCTGCGATGCAGAGCACCCTGTCCAGGGTGTACTCTGCCCACCTCAGGGCCCACCTTGTGCCCCGAGTCACCTGGGATAGTCTTTAGGCTCCCAGCGACCCTGTGTAGGATAAGTGGTGCAGAAAATGGATGGATGGACTTTCATGCTATGCATTAAAACAACAGAGTAGTGGATTGGATAGGGAAATATACCAAATCCAATCTAATACCAATTCAGCATTTTAGGCCAATATCAGTCCAGTGTCAATACTCAGTATCAGATTAATTTATTCAATATCCTGATTAATTTAAATTCATTGTAACACTACCTTTGCCGGCGCAATGATGAAAATTATATCTAAGATCTGTCTTAGTCACAGAGACCCATAGAAGACAGGACAGAAAGAAGACAAACTATACAGATGCCAGAGACAATGTCTGCACTCAGCAAATCAAACAAGACTGCAGCTAATAAATCAGAATGAAGACATATGAATATCTGTAGTCAATGGAGAACCAGGGACCAGTGGTACAGCTTGAACAATGAAAATTCAGGGCCAGTTAGGGAGAATGTTTGTCCTTGAAGAGTGAATTAAAATTGGTGGGATAAGAGAAGAGAGGTGAGGGGTGAAGATGGGAGGTGAAGGAATAGATAGGAGGGAGGCACCCTCAGGGTTTGCACTGGTGTTGTGCCATGAAGCTAAAATGGAGAGGTGAAAAGAGGAGACAGAGACAGCATATTGCAGCAATCTGCTCCTCAACCACACACAAGGAGCAAGTCAGCAAAAGACAGAGAGAAAGTTAGAGAGAAAGTCAGAGAGAGAGAGAGATTTTACTCTGATCTCTTATATTATGCTATAGATGAAGCACACACAGAGTGACATAGCTCAACTCTTCATAGACAAGCAGGCAGATGACACTCATTTCTGACTCGTAGTTTTATCTCTCAACCAGTGTCAAACTAGGCCATTTAATTTATGAAAAATATCCCAAATTTGATGTTTCAACATTGAACTATATATTTAAACCTTCTATATATGTGACAATATAATGTCACAAATGTGGTAACGCACACAAAAAACAAAGTGAACATTTGTATGGACCAGCTGTAGATATATGCGACTACCAATTTCACAAGACAGGACACAGATCAAATCACTCCGCTGACCTTCATTTTTGCACAAATTCTACACCTCTTAAAGTAGCATTCCCGATGGAGCAATACACCCTGTGTCCTTTCTGTTGTGCTATGTTTTATATTAGAGCCCAAGCAGATTAGCCTTCAAGTCTAATTCCCACTTTATCTTGAGGGTAACAAATCCTGACTGGCGAGAATGACCAGACAGATGGTTTTTAACCCAACTGAAAGACCATGAAGGAGAAACGGAGCATGGCCATGACGCTTCTTCTGCCGCCAGAGACTATTATCTGTTTTCAGATCTGCTTGTAAAAAAAAGAAAAAGAATCATAATGTCTCTATGTGTGCCTTGTGTATAGTGTCCCACACCCTGAAACATTCATGTAGAAAAAGAAAAATACTTGAACTACATCATACTTTGAGATCAATACATTGTATAATCTTACTTTTGCTTATCAGCACCCTTACAATGATTATTTTGTGATGCCTGATCTATGAGAGAATAACAGCACTGAGTATCTTCCTGTAATGTCTAACAAGGGTGGACACAGGTATAGCTGGATCTTGGTCCACTCCTCCATGCAGAACACTTTAAGGTCTTTTATATTCTTAGGTTTGTGCTTGTAGACAGCCTGCTACAATCCACATCACAGGTTTTCTATATGGTTCAAATCCAGAGATGGGCACTGCAAAATATTGTGGGTCTGCATATATACGTATATGTCTTTGCTGGTTTGGCACTCCAGAAATAGCAAGGGAGCTTCACGTGCGCAATATTTCCCAGCCTCAGCGAGTGTGGGGCGGGTGCTAACCTGTGTTGTAGTGTTTGGTGCAGTAGCGTAAATCTTTCTCCTCCTTCAGGATAAACTGGGGTAACGTCAGTCCATCAGCCACTTGCACAGCACCTTTTTCGTCCCACTCAAATATCAGATCGTTCATAGTGTAGCCAACTGAAAACGAGAGGAGTAAACAAGTAGTGAATTAACACTTGTGTGAAATAATCTGATAAAAAATTGATAAAGAGACAAGAAATATTGCGTAAACTATAACACTGCAATTTGTACTACCACCTAGTTTTGCTAAGTGCCAGACCCCGTGAATCTGCTGCATCCCTAAGGACAATAACTAAAATAAGAGTGAAAGAAGGAGCAGGCAATAACCTGAGCTTGCAGCATCTTTCCACACACTCGACTTTAAGGTGCACGTAAATTACTGTGCTCCTCATTTCTTTCTACGAGCCAGCAAAACATCCATCTCTGAGCCAGTGAATAAATCTTCCCCAACATTGTGATGAGCAGGGCATACTTACAGCTCTCCAACTGCATTATACAAGTCTGCACGTCCATCGGGAAATTCTTCAGGTCCATGGGACAGGCCAGAATTAGTGTTATCCTGTTAACGATCAGATCAGGCATTGCAAGCAAACATTACATTCTAAATGCAATTTCAGCCATTCCCTCTCTTATCTGCCAATTTCAGAGGTCAGAACTAACAAAGAAATGCATTACATATAACCGGTAAAATCTAAATGATTTTAAAGTGTTAGACAGTCATTTCTATACATGCAGTTAAAGTTATTTATCCTGAACCTAATGTAGTCTAGAAATTAACTTCAGTGAATTTCACACATTTTCTACACTCTCAGGATGACAGTATCACTACCACAGAATAAGAGCTATTTTCCAGCGTGCAATCAGAGTGTGTACCAGCCCTGATGCAATTTAGAGGGTGTTCATAGCTGAAAGCGGTCTGATTCGAAGTGTTCATCTGATGGTGTCAAGTTAAGAGATGATGAAATTCAAGATACTACACATTACTTTCCTGCCCTCAAAGCATACTTTAACCCCTTAAATTCAAAGGGTCCAGGCTTACATTCTGCACTCTGAACTACAAACCATCCATATTAGTACATGGGACTGTACACTCATAATATGCTAGAGTTTGCTACTTTAAATACAGTACTGTCCATGTACTAGTTCTACACTTACTTCAGACTAAACTGGAAAAACAAATACCTGTTTTTAAACGTATTATAGTTATGTTTTTTTCTCTCTAAAATATGCTATTAGTACATATTTTAATGCCACTTTTTAATAATAGTACTTGCCATTAATTTATCATTTGTTCTGATTTTTCTTCACTCGTGGGCTTCATGAGACAAGCTAATCTACCTTTATTTAGTGATGTATACAGCAGTATTTACAAAAAATAGGGCTGTCATAAAGCCATCTTTCCCTTCTCTTCGGTCCATGTGTACACCATATGGAGCGATTTGCTTGGCAGCTTGTGATTACAGTCGGTGCTACAGGTTTCCTGTCCTCAAAAGCTGGGGATAGCCTCTTCTCATCTCATCTCATTTCATCTCTTCTGCCTGAGTGAGTGTATTTTTACATTACTAGCGCCCTTTTACACATGCTACGGAACACCATGACGTTTTGAGTTGGCTTTCCCTCATCAGCCTTGCTAGTTTATTAGCTATCGCTCAGCATGCTGTTTTCTACAACTTGTATTTTTGCAACTGCTGCTTACAGTTTTCCCTTGCCATACCATGTGTTGTTGTGTTCACTGCTAATTCTGTTAAGTTAGCTGGTTATTTGCTAATGCACAGATCTGGTGCTCGAGTTGGTTTTCCCTTTAAACAACAATCCATGCTCAACAGTCCCTTATTCTGTTCATTTTGTGTTGGATTGTTTTCCCCACCATACACTGAGTGGTTAAGCTAAAGCACCACACCGAAATACACATGCAGCTGGTGTCTGAATTCTTTGAACGCCAATGATAAGCACCAGCTATGTGCTCACTGCTAACTGACCATCTAAAGCAGGGGTGTCCAATCTTATCTGGAAAGGGCTGGTGTGGGTGCAGGTTTTCATTCCAACCAAGCAGAAGCCACACCTGAGTTTATTGAAAGCCAAGATCAACAGATTAAACAGGTTGAATAAGGTGTGGCTCCTGCTTAGTTGGAATGAAAACCTACACCCACCCCGGCCCTTTGCGGATAAGATTGGACACCCCTGCTCTAACGCATGCGCTATCTGACCCGGACATCCCCTGCACTGCCTGCGCTGCGATGACAATGCCGACTTACGACATTATGCTCAGCTGGCAGATTTAGACCCTATTTCAAAATCCAATCTGACTCAAGCCCTGCAGCCCAAACACGGCTAGTTTTTCACATCTGGCAGGTGAATTCATGATTTGGTGGCAGACCTGGCTCAGCTGAAATCACTGATTGAGAAGATGAGGCCATTCAATTCTGAGGGTCTGCATGAGTCCCTGCAGCAATCACAGACAAAGCAGTAGCAGCCTGAGTAGGATTGGATGTTACTAGGTAACCCACAGCACCAAATGCAATCTTTCAAACACTGGTTACAGCAGAATTACAGCAAGTACTTTATTGAGAAGTATTAGCACAGGCAGCTCATCCATGGCCGATCTCTATGCCAGATGTCTTAGCTAATATAATAGATCCTGAGTAGGTCAGGTTTGTCCATAGGTCTGTTGTTGATGCCTGTATGTCATTGCGATAGTCTCACCAGATGAAGCACTATGTCTAGATTCATGCTAAATGCAGATGCACCGATAATGTTCTAGTCAGAACTTACAAAATTGCACTGTGTGGCATGCACTGGTAAAACATTAACAGTAATACTGTGCATTAGAGCAAACACTCTAACCTACAGAAATTGATTACTCTGTGAGGGAGCTCGTCAACATCCTGTTGTGATAGCGATGAGACATCTAGTGGTGAGACACCTTGGCTAGGATATAGCATGACTCCAGGCAGTGACAGCTGTAAGCAACTACTTCCGATCATTGATGAAAATGTTGCAGTGGTACAAATTTCACAAAAATGCCCAACCTTTTTCAGGGCTCATTGTTTTGTCAGAGCCCGCCAAAATATCAGACCATTCCAAAGTTATTGCTTTGAATGGATTAGTTTTAAAGAGTTGGACAGAGATGCACTCATAAAAGTAGACACCAAAATTCAAAAAGTAGTTTTACTGAACTTACATCCTTGTTCAGAAGAACATTTGTCCAATTCATGATTTGAGAAGGTTAAACTGGTTAAAAGACATATTCCCATTCTGAATGTTAAAGTGGTCACATGTAGTTCAAGCTGAACAACCTTAGGACTGGTTCACATTGGTGGACTTGTGCAACACTTATTTTCTTGTCCCTATTGCCCCAGAACACAGATGCTCTCTAAGGTTTGCCTTACAGTGAGTGAGAGAGTAGGTCCCATCAAAACTAGTAAAGTTGAACCTGATTAGGGTTTTATATATGGAGGACTATCCTGAATATTGCAAACCTCCGACTTACTGAGTCTCAGCTCTAGAGGCACTGATTTCAGCTGAACCATATCTACTGCCAAGTCATTTAGAGAGTAACTCTTCTTGCAGCACTTATCATTAGTAATGGGCCTGGGCATTTACAAACAACAGGCTGTTTAGACTAAGAATCCTGGGCAAGATTCAGCCAGAATTCAAATCTACCAGCCAAGCATACAGTATGTGTATTACCATGCAATCAGCCCAGGAGATGGCAGAGTCAGACACAACATCCTTAAGATGGTCAATACTAAGGCAATGAGCATGTAGTGGATGCACATTATTATTTTTCAAGACATTATCTGTATAGTTAGCAGTGGCTGCCTAGGCAGTACGTTGTAGACTATGGGGGCAGTCCGACCCAAGTCCAGAAACACACACATTTTTTTGTTAAGGGAATAAACACTCAAAAACAAGGAGCTGTGTATTAACCAGAATCCTAGCTAAGAACAGCAGACTTGGCAGTAAACAGTGCATGGTATAAAGAAGGAATTCAAACTTTATGATACTTAACTGCACGTTAGACACAGACTCCAATAGTTAATTAGTACATCTGGCAGAATACCACACAAAAAAACCACAAAAAAGTGTAGAAAAATTAAATATTCCCAGAATTCTAGTACAATCATTGCCCATTTTAAATGGCCCATTTTTAGGCCCATTTTTATCTTGTAGTTAAGGCCTTGTCATAACAAATGAAAAATATGATACAAAAAATAAGCAATTTATCAGCCAAAAAGCCAAAATAGGAAATCATATAATCTTTGAATTCTGAATGGATCCAGCAGTACGAATTAGATCTTGATTATATAAGACTTGTCACCTTATGCTATACAACACGTTCCCATTTTTAGAGATCCTCAGCAGCTTGTTGTCAGTGGTAACCTCGTGGAAATTGGCACCCTTTTCATTGGCAAAGAACAAATCTGGCTTCCAAATTGAGTCTAACATGGAGGGGTCGAGGTCGAGGGAGTCATCAGGGTATTCACTGTAAGCCAGTCGGGGGTCATTCCACTGCTGTCTCAGGAAAATATTCACCCTGTAATCCTGTAAGACAACAGCAGCTATGTCAGCAGACCAGAGGTGAGGGTATGCATCCATTCCATTCTAGCTACCAGCATTAGTGCTTTTAAACTAACATTAGGAAGAAACATTTCAATGTAAATGTAAACAATGTTTGGATTCTTTTTGCTTTGTTTGTTTTGAAATATATGAATGAAAAAATGAGTTTTCTGAGTGCATATATATAACTCCAATAAAAGCAGTGGTAATTTGCCCCAAAAGCCTGTCTTCACTGTCATGCTCTCAAACCCAGCCATGCAGTTGTAATGTATTGGCAGTAATGTACCTTAGGATGACTTACAAGCATGGAAGCAAATATACCAGTTGACCTTTCCAATAGCAATCAGCCTCAAACTTTCAAAGCAAATATCCTAATGCAAGTCAAAATTTCTAAATATTTCAATAGTTTAGTATAATCTGTTTCTGGTTATTAGATTTGTGCCTCAAAAAAACAATCAGTACAGTGCAGATGGAATAGCAGCCCTCACAGTTTATACCAATATTTTCCCATGCCAACTGTAAAATAACAATGCAACCACATCAAGCTCTAAATGAACAAGTCCCTACAACATTATCACCTTGAGTGATTTCTCAGGTTTTCTGAGTGCCTACTTCACTGGATTGTACTGTTTTAGGAACATGATAGGATATCCCTTTGGAACTCTCTTCCTATTGAACTTAGGAAAGCTCAGAACTTTGACATTTTTAAAGCTCAACTCAAGACATACTTTTTTAAACTAGCATTTGCTTGCTGATATCTACTTTTATTATTACTATTATTATTATTATTATTATTATTGTTGTTGTTGTTGTTGTTGTTATTTTTATTATTTTCTTTCCCGTGTACTGCTTATTTTGTGTACAGCGCTTTGAGAAGCTGCTTTTAAAGGCGCTCTATAAAATAAAGTATATTATTATATTATTATTCATCATGCATTTTGCAGTTAATTGTTAATCGTTCTCTCAAGTCTACCATGGCTATCTGGGTGTCCATTACTACAGCCCAACTCTAGACAGAGAATGAAAGCCTAAAGGAAAGGGTACCCTTTTAAGTCATTTTTTTCCAACAGAATGATCTAGCAAACAAGTATGGAGTGGGCATGCATTCATCAACATAAACTCAAGGGGGAAAAAGACCTCATATTTCCCACTATGATTTCTCCAGGCTAAGGAGACTGATTTATGACAAGAGCCGACACATAATGTGATTCAAGCTCAAGGCTAAGATCCCTTTCTGATGGTGACAGATTAAAAAAAGTTTGGCTGTTTTCATGACTCTACTTCAACTACCACCACTAACAACTGGGAGACTTTCTGGATTTATTTGCGCTCTCTCTCTCTCTCTCTCTCTCTCTCTCCTACTTGAGAAAATGAAGAGCGGATGAGCTTATTAAATGGCCAGTCAACCCCTCCTTGAGTCTCAGACATCCTAAACAGTGTAAATAAT
The DNA here is from genome assembly GCF_023375685.1 of Ictalurus furcatus. NCBI lineage: Eukaryota > Metazoa > Chordata > Actinopteri > Siluriformes > Ictaluridae > Ictalurus > Ictalurus furcatus. The sequence continues at coordinate 14,936,044 of NC_071262.1, forward strand.
ATGGCTAACAGCAATCCAGGGGGAGTTGCTGGTCCAAGTAGTGGTCAGGTACTGTTTGTTCATTACAGAACAAAGCACGGTTTTCAGTAGCCCAATCAGATTATCGATGTCATTCTCATTCGTAGTGCCTTGCTCCACCCTCTCGTTTGAACATTAGTGTCAGTGACCGATCAATTTCTCTGGCTGCGGAGGAGAAAAAGAGTGGAAAATACTGCATTTGTTTTGCATGAGCTACTCCTGTGGGCTGCAGCAATTTTTGGTCAGTTCAGCAGAGGCTGAGCAGTAAAGCTCAGCTATTCAAGCCTTGGCATGGAAACTACTTGTGTAGCTCTGCTGGAGGGATTTGAGAGTGCTGTAAAGTGCTTATGAAAGGGTGTGAATTGTTATCTGCAGGATTGTTTCAGCACCAACCATAGTGTCCTTAAGTAGGACTGGGATGTAAAATTTTGTGCTGAATTTTATTTAACCCTTTACTGCATGGTGTTGCCATATGGCAACAATTAATTTATCTGCATTTTTTATAGGCAATAATACAAAACTACTATTTTCCTATGTAACTGGAAAAAGGGGGATTGAACTTTAAAAAGTAAGTTACCATCCATCCACATATGTTTTTACAACTGTAATTCCTTTCTAGAAGAATATTATATACTGTATTGGTAATAAACTTCCAGAAAAAATGTGGAAATGTGGAACTCCTGTAAATTCAATTTTACAATGAACCCTCTACTACATGAATTATTATATTTACATAAAAAAAAATTCTGGATTTTTTTTACTTGAATTAGCTCAAGTAATTTAAAAAAAAGGGGGGGGGGAGTAGGTAAATTGTTGCTGTATGGCAATAAATAATGTGCAATGGTAGAAAGTATCATTGACATAAATATATATATATATATACATATGTATATGTATATATATATATGTGTGTGTGTATATATTTATATATATATATATATATATATATATATATATATATATATATATATATATATATATATATTACCCTTAAGTGTACTAGTGTATAGAGTCTGTGTTGACACATCAAAGAAAACGTGTTGGTTTATGTGTTTATCAAAATACTGGGTCATGTGGGCGATGAACAGAAGACACATGGCTACGAGCTTTCATTTTACATTCATTATGTATTTTAAACAATTGGTCAGTGTTTCTATCTGCCTTTAATCAGCATTATACTTGACATGTAATTATGCACAGGTGCCAAATTTCAGTCCTACTGAGAGAACTCTTTGATATCCGAACACACCACAGCTAGAGAGAGCAGTTAGCATGTGCAAAATCCTCCTTTAACCCTTTTAAACCAACCAACAACTTCAGTTGCCACAAACTACAGTCCTATTTTCTCTTTTATATAAAAAAAGTTATATTATAAAGATTTTTTACAGAATTGAATATGAAAGAATATAATTATATTAGTGAGTTTTGTATACACACAAGAATCTTCTTCACTTCCTATCATGTGATAAAGCCAACTTTCTGCAACTACTTATTGAAAGCATAAGTCAATTCCACCAAAACATAGGTAGAATGTATATATTTACGGTACATTTTTGTTGCTATGTTGATATAAATTAAATTGTGAATATCTCTACAAACAAACAAACAAACAAACAAAAACAAATTCTGTGTAATAATATACACATTCTACAAAGGGCACATTTTGGATGTACAGAAAAAAAAAATATTGTATTGTATTTTCTTAAATTTATTTGCTTATTTTAACATATCAAGATTATTTAAAAAAATATTTGAATGCATGAAATATTTCACTGAATTTTAATTAAGTGAAATTACGGTGTTATTATAATTTTTTTTTTTTTACACCTTAACAGACAATCTGCAATCTGTACTCAGCCATCAACAGCAAAAATTATAATGGACTGAGTATCAAGAAAACCTAACTATATAATTGGATATTTATTATGTAAAAATAATCTTTTGGCTCACCATTGTTGTTTCAGCAATGGATCCAAAACTGTTAATAAAAATGTTGCATGTTACATTCACAGGTGGACCTGTAAAAAAAAACAATATATCAGTCATGTCAGGTGTAATATTAGCCAAGTAGGTGATAATAATCAACAGATAACACAGCTTTATTTAAGGTTTAATATTTAAAAGTTATGATTCTTGTAACTTACCTGATGCTTAAGATAAACAAAGAGTCAAAAAGAAGACTATTTACATAATGCAGTATGAAAAACACTACCCTTGCAAACATTATTTTCCAAGGTGACAGTCTTTGATCAGCTGAGGTAGGATACCTTAATACTAGTGAGCTAAAATAAATTCCACTGAGAGGACAGTATCAAGGTCAGAGAAAATAATTCAATGTTGCAGTGACCCTCCTCACTGGACCTGAATACTTGCTCGTACAAGCATTAATAAGATTAGACCATGAGTGGAACAGACTTTCAATGAAACCTGGGCTATGCTGTAAACAAGCAAGCCAATAATGTTTAGATGAGTCGTGACGTCCATGTCTATGATATAAGGTATGACTGCCAAGGTGCTCTCTTTTTTAGGGCATTAAAATAATTAAAAAATAGTCTTTGCCAGACAAACACAAGTCGTTCAATGTAACTCATGTTTTCAGCAAAAGAAATTAAAGCAAAGATCGCATCTTCTTTCTGTATATATCACTCAGAGTGACACATCTCATAAATGCTGTCCACCTGTTCCAGATTTCTGATATAGTCACACACAGGCCTGCTGAACAGCCGAACAGAAAAAAAAATCCAACTTTCTATTTCTGCGCACTGTCCAAAGCTCAAGTCAAGTCAAGTCAAGTGGCTTTTTATTGTCACGAAAGAATGTTCCTCCAGGACCATGGTGCTACATAAAAACAACACACTAACGACATGAGACGACATAGAACTAAATAAGACCTACACATTTCAATATAAAGTGCACGTGCAAATGTGTGCAAACAACACAAGACAGTACAGTACTACTAAAACAGGACAATGGCACGGTAAGTGATAGTGTAGCTCTGACCAGTACACAGTTCTAGTGTGGAAGTGAATAGAGATAGCTATAGAGCATCTCAGGGTTCTGAATTAGGAGACTACTGGAAAGTAATCAGTATATTATATATCAGTTTCCAAGGGAGTACAGTTTTCATCTCTTTTAGGTGGTAAATTTTCCCTAAAAAAGAAAAATACATACCCAGAGGAAATTGCTACCGTATTATGTAACTTAATATTTTCTAATATATTAAACAAATGGGCATGGCATTAAAATTAATTGAAGCTCTGTTTTATAGCATACAAGAATTACTTTGATGTAAAACATTTGAATCAGTATCAGCATGTTTTATGGCCAATTTCATATATGTGTGAGCTATGTGCATTGCAAGGCTTCTTATCCTCATGCAGTTTGCGCACTCCCTTCACCGGCTAATGTGCTGCTTAGAATAATTTGTCTTTTCTTGACATTCCTTGCCATGTGTGACGCAGTGCTGCCGCCTATGCGGTTTATTCCCAACCTCCTCCAATGAGAAGAGAGAGACTGTGCTCATTAACTGTAAGACCAGGGTGACTCATCGCCCAGAATGATTTGTTTTACTACATTTTTGCCAAATGATCTGGGAAAACCTGCAAACACACACAGTAGCCATAAAAGGAAGATTTTTTTGTCAGCCTCTCTGTCCCAGTGAATCGAAGCCTCATTTTGGTGGCATATCTCCACACCCCTTTTGCAGAATGACGGTAGTTAAGAGGCATCCCACGTTTCACTGCGCTTCCATATATTGCAGGACCATAAACACAACACGCTTGCTCTTAAAGGGCAGTTTTACCCCTCCAAAAGGAGAACTGATCAGAGAAAGCTTGGTTTTGGAAGCTTCAGTGTTGTAGGCTATGAGCAATTGAGTTCCCGAAAAGCGCAAATGAAGAAAGTCAGAAATTCATTATTCTGATTCATTCCTGCAGTAGATCACTTTTCCAGCTTCCTCCTGGGTGAATGCCTCCAGGGTGAATGCAGACAAATTACATACTTCCTCACAGATGCAAATATGGAGGAGAAAGAAGTGTGTCTAGAGACCAATCACTATTTTATTAACCAACACTGCAACCTGGCAGCTGACTTGTTTATAGCTGTCCCTATACAGACCACACTGCGTCAGCCAACTCACAATACCAATGTTAGTACATAGTAAAGCTTTAAGAATGATATCAAACACCCAGCACCTATCTTTCCCCCTACCAAGTTATTTGAGGAAATATCATGCCTGGCCTGATGTGACCAAATGACAGCCCTCTAAAAGCAAAGCAAACAAATTTATTACAATAAACTGGCGGCTCTTGGATAAGTGGATTGCCACTGAAGAAAATGCGCCACATAAATAAAGAAATCTTAATGATATTGCTTATGTTAAAAATACAGCTGCTCTCAGCAGAATCACAATGCCCATGGCACATTAAATATTCATATCACCCAGGCTGTACCTAGAAGGTGTTGGCAAGGCAAGTTTTTATTGAACTAATAAACAGGATATTGCCCACATGCATAGACAAGTGGAGCACAACTCATTTTGCCTTCACCGAGGAAGAGGAGAAAGCAAAGTGCTCTCCAGATGCCTAGAACTCCATGCCGCTGTATGTCAATGCTGTGTTAAATGTCAAAGGCTCTGTTCTTCGATTATAAGCACCTGAGTTGACTCAGAGCACAGTGTGGTTTTTAATTTCAGACAGCTACTGAGATGTAGAAAAAAAGTCAAGGTGACGAAAAGAAAAGGTACAAATTCAAGCTGCGAACAGCCCAGTTTCGCACAAAAAAGGGAAAGCAAATCATATAACCACATTTTCCTCTACATCAGAAAGCAAGGGATTTGATGTTAATGTGGGAAAATCCATAGAGGGTATTTTTCAACAGAGTCCCAAAGTATCATTCATGGTGAACAGCATTATATGTAGCTCCCTAGCATGAACTTGACAAAATCTTATAATGCCTTTCAATGAAATACAACTACTGCAGGATGTCCTAAAATCAAAACAGCTTTCCTCACAAGCTCAGCAAGCACAGCAAAGTGTGATCACTGCTGATAGACACCTATCTTCAGCCATCCTGCCTGAAATGCTAAAGCATTCGACTATTTCTGCATCCTGTTTATACCACAACAGAATCCAGATAAGAAGGAGATTAGGACACAGCCTGACCATCCATCATTGTACATTTCATTCAGCTAGAGGCAACCCCCACCATTAGAAAGACTGCATTAAAATTCATAAAAGCAGTGTTGCTGTGGGCCAGGCTGAGCGAACAGTCTGAGCGTGCAACGTCACACTCCTGAAAGTAATGACAGGTTGCTAAATCACCAGAGTCCCTTTGCTGCCCCTGAGGCCAGCACTGACTGACATGGGGACATGACAGCCTTGTGCATGGAGAGGGACATAAATCAATAGGAGGGCCATGGCATGCAGTTCGGGATAGAGAACAAATTGACTGGAGTGTGATTATACTGGCTTATGAGCCTAGTTTTTCCCCCCAGATCAGATGAAGGATTGGACAATGTGGTCAACAGTGTAGTGAAGGTGTTTACTCTGAGACTTTATTCATGATTATAACAGCGGATAAACATACTCTGTTGATCTATAGCTGCTGTGTAAAAAATAGATGGAAAAAAATACAGTTTTATGATGGCTTTACAAAAGATCAGCTCTTCTCCATTTGAGACTGACGCAGCACAATTCTTATAGTAGTCTATTTCTGTGTTGTATTTATAAGAGTAAAAATAATCAAGTAAAACAAACTTCATTAATTAATTAATACCTTGCTGAGTCCACAAGTAGACATTACATATAGGCCTAAATGTGGCTTAAAAATAAAAGTCACAATTCTATTTTCAAATTCAGGAGACATGCCGAGGTTATAAAATTGGTAATCACATGAATAGGAAACATTTTAAACTGGCTGTTAACTACCATCACTGTATCAGTCTTACAGCCTAGCAGAAGCTTTGCACTATGCTGTGTTATAGTATACCTCATGATCTTAGGGGATTACTGCAGAAGAACTTCTCTTACCACAAGATTATTTAAAAAGTACAAGTTTCAACTACCTCCAAAATGCAAATAAATGAATAAATCTTTTTTTTAAAAAATAAAATAAAATAAAAATCACTCAGTGTGATTCTCTCGGGGCTTAAAGAACTCTTAAAAAAAACCCAGTTATGGTTCACAGAAAAAAGATGTCTATCTCCTAAAACAGAAAATGTTCCCCCGCAGGACAATCTGATTAAAACTCAGAATGATTCACCCTGAAGCAATCAGTGTAACTCTTTGAGACATATAGCTTCTCTTAATGTTTCACTGTCATGATATCCCCATGTATAATTTATCCTAATTATCAAGTGATAAATGGTGCATCACAATCAAAATGAAAATGCCATGATGCGTTAAGGTATTTGACTTTGATGTAATGTATGCAGCAACGTGACGTGCACTGCATTGACATTAAAATGAACAAAGTATAAGACATTGGAAACAAGGGATCAGTAAAGGAAACAACAGGCATATAAGCAGAACTTACTAATTTTATTACAAATATCGTATTGCTATAATAAGAGAGAGGATCCATTTTAGATACCAAAATCAACTTTGTTTTACATTCTTTTGGATAGCCCCCTCTAGCAAGGGGAGTGTATCTATGTTCCCAGGGTCCTATGTTCCCCATATTTATATTGGACATAATGAACACATGAAAATGGATCCTATGTTGCCCAGCATTATATAGCACATAATAGGAACCTGAAAAACATGTTCCCAGCTCCGTTTTTGCTTAATAGGTCATGGGTTATTGTGGGAACTCGTCAAAGAGGTTTTCTGTTCCCCGGAGTCCAATTATGAACGAACTCGGACTTGTCATGCACTCGGGTAAATCTGTACTCAAATTTCACATGGACTCGGACATTTTAGACTCTGAAATTTTTCAGAGTACAGTCGAGTCCGCATCATGTGTAACTTGAAAAGAAAGATAAAAAATAAATAACAGCATAAAATTAAGATAACAAGAAATTAGTGAATGTCTCCCTGCCTGACCAGGGGGCTTTCTGTGCGCGCACACTTGATGTGCACACACAGAAAACTGCCTCATCGTGCAAGTACCTAATTGAGTTCTCTTTAGCGGCTTATTACCCTTGGACGGTCAAATGAATACACATACATCATGTCAAAATGCAAGTATGGCCGAGTATTCATGCAAACACAGTCTGTGTCATTAATGTTAAATCAAACAACAGAAGACAAAGAGAAAATCACTCATTCACTCATTTGACTGAATAACTTCAGTAAATTTAATAAGAATCACTGTATATGTCATACAGTGAAGTCTATTTTATTTGACATTTAATTGTTTTATTCAATTTCGTAGTATTTCTCACTTGAAAACTACTGATAGACCTACCTGACAAAACATATTGTTATCGTGAAATAAGATTGTTATCATTTGGTGATTCCTGTCTTGAATCTCACGTGAAATGTGAAATGAAACCCTAATGACAGCGATTTTTTTTTTCCTATTTAGGAATTAAAATGAAAAAAGTTACAAGAACACAGCTGTATTCAGAAATGAGTTTGTTGTCATTCATAGACAAATAAAAGCAGTAATAAAGCATGAAGCTTGTTGTTATAACATGCTGCTAAATGTAAATCTACTCTGTACTCTCTCTCTCAGCCTATTTAACTGTGGGGGAGAGGCATCAAATAATTGAAATGTCAACTTGAACTGGAGGACACAATATAGTGTGATACAATAACAAAACAGGTTCATTTGTATGTACTCGACAAAGATGGACGCAACACTAGTAAATGTATTAGCCAGAAGCTAAAACAGTACTTACTGAGGTAAAACTGTTTATCCAGAAGTCAGTCAGAATGCAGCGCTTAAGCTAGTTTGCTAAATTCTAACAGTAACATATCTTGGAATTCATTGAGCAGTGACAGTATTTCCCCACTGAATTTTATATAAAATAAATTATTAATTATAAATACTCAGGCATTTCTAAAATATTATATTTTACATATTTTATCTAGAGTCAGACAATTCAGACTAAACTAGCAGAATGCATACTCTTTCTGTGCAACGCAATGCACAGTCGTGACCATGGTCACATCCATTGAGATGTTGATAGGACTGGCAAAAAAGGTGTTGCATCTTAATTACATCTGCTATTTAAATTTTACACATCAAGATATTTTAATTTCTGTAACCGCCCAAAAACAGTGCTTTTCAAATCAGTGTAGAAATGTCAAATTAATGATAAATACATATGCTAATATATATTTCCAGGAGCATATGTAAAAGTTGCTTCTATAAGGATTGGGGTAATCTTTAGTGGGGTAAATGATAATTAAAAAACTGCATGGTGTATGAAGAATAATGCCCACCAAGGCAATTTGTGGATGCTGATGCAATGACAATCCATTTGATAGTACTGGTGCACTGAAACATATCCCCGAGGTTGTGCATTACTCAATACCAAACTGTTGTGTTTGGGAACGAGCCATGTATACAACATCCTGAACAGCTCTTGATAAAGCTAAATAAAAGGAGTGTAATAAGAATTCGATGCCAGTGCTGAGCCAACAGGTCTAAGACTGCAGTCAGTGCTAAATCTGCTCCTTTATTCTGCACACACACACACACACAAACATACACACACACACACACACACACGCACACACTCTCACATACTTACTTTACACTTACTACAATCCAGCTTTATGTCAATATAATTGAAATTAAATTTAGATATGTTATAATGAAAATATTGTGATTTTATAAAATTATTTATATAAAAAAATCACTCTTAAGACAAGAGTAAACAACATTCAACAATACTAGTTATAAAGCCCAAACTAGCCAACCCTATACAGCACCAAGAGCTTCAGGGTGCGTCAAGAGCAAACACCACAATGCTATTATCCACAGAGAGGCAAGATTTAATAGCAAACTAATTTGATATATAAATCGTTAGTGCTCCGCTCAGGATACTTTCATCTCACACACAAGACAAAAAATGTGCACTGACACTGAAGAGAGAGAAATGTCTGGATCAACATAAATATATACAGATTCTCAGCCGTAAAACAAATAAATGTGTGGTCCTGAAACACACAAGCAAACATCTCCATCTACTGTTACAGACCACTGTATGCCAGAAACCTCACACAGTCTAGCTACTGCTTTTTATAATGTTAGAACGACGTCACTCCAGTTTGATTACGTTACTAGTAAGCTTGATTAGTCCTGGATAAAGAAAAAGGAAGTACCTTTCTTGTGAGTACCATCCGATTTGGGGCCATGTGGGTCTAATGAAAAAAAGATCAGGATTAAACATATAATATTCTAACATCAATAATGTTATGCCGTTATTTTCTCTGCAGAAACAACAACAGAACAGAGAAAAGGAAACATAAGAAGCATGGCCCAATCCTTCAGCTAGTTTACTTTACCATACACTTGTGCTTTGACGTGTATGGCAGGGAAGACTAGGGCCAGCATATCAAAGGCAAGAGCAGGTAGGATGCACTTATCTGTCCAGAAATCAGCGGGCAAGGAGAAGAGGTGATGCAGAGAAATGAAAAGAGGGGTGTGGGAGTGTGCAATGCAGATCTCATTACAGGAGGCAAAGGTGGGTTAGCAAAATGCACTAAGAGATGCAAGTACATTATAGAGAAGGGAAAATGCAAAGACTACATGTCAAACTGGCCTCACTGAGCTTTGTGGGTAGCTTTTTCATTTTTCTTGGCTGGTAAATTGCAAAAAGCCAATTTTTTAAAATTCTTTCCTTAAGGCTCCTTTACTCCCCTTTGTAGGTATATACTCCCATCAGATAGCAGAACTGTGTCAGACAAAGAGAAATTACTCAAAGATAAAGTACAGAAAGCATTCATGGTGAATGCTCTATACATTCTGTAGCCTTCATTCCTTCATCAGAGCATGTGATCTATCAGATTAAGGCATTTTCCCTTACAAATTTCAAGCAGACACCAGTAGAGGTTAAAGCTCAACCATTTGTCTTTTAGTTTGAAAAACAAATGTATCTTGAATCCAAAAATCTTTCCAAATTCCCAGTAACACATTTGGCTGTTACAAACTTGCTGAATTATGATATTTTCATAATTACTATGTCTGCAGAGTAGTAACACAAAATGGATGTATTGTACCCTTGGTTGTCACATGGACTGATAAGTGCAGAACTGTGAATTTCTTGTTAAAAGTAAATGACACCAATGACTCTAAAATACTAAAATAATAATATCAGACAAAGATTAAAAAAAAAAAACGAACTATGAAGAGACTTCTTTTCCAAATTGTTGAACAAAAGCAATTATGTTGGATATTATAGGAAAATAGAATATGCAATTTCTGTGCACACACACACAAACACACTTTTATATATATATATATATATATATATATATATATATATATATATATATATATATATATATATATATATATATATATTCATGCAGTATGCACGTGTCTATACTCCAGAAAATCTCATACATCTGTCATGAAAGGCAAATTTATCATTATCTGCCTGGTGAGAAATGGAAATCTGCCTGCAGGAAAAATTCTTGTTGACTGCAGTAATCCGTCTGTGTAACTTGCAAGGGAACTCAGTCGTAAAATGAACTGCAATTACTTGGCATAAACATGAACTGCTGCAGACAGCTGACTTAAGCTCTGTAATGGGAGGCATTTTTCCTTCTATCATGCTACCTGACCAGCAATCCCCTGTGTCAACATAATCCTGAAGATTCAAAGGGGCTTATCCTTTGTGAGGAGGATCTGTATGAACTATTTGAGCCTCAATACCTCTGACCCAGCTTTGACTGTGCTTTGTAAATGCTACATATTATAGTCTTTGACTATCTGCAAAAGAGCTAAGTCCCTTTATGAATGTCAGCCAACAACAGTATAAAGAGATGCTGTCTAAAACATATTAAAAGAGTCAGTGCATGGGAACCATAGAGAAATCATAACTAAAAATGAAAGAACAACCATGGTGTTAGCTACGCTGTTAAGGTGTTTGTTTTCCTTTAATTTGTCACTTAAATGTGTGATTCAATCAGAATTTAACCAAACACTTTTTTCACTTTCGTGTTTAAAAGCTTTTGTATTTTTCACCAGATTTACACTACTTGTATCAGTCAAATAGTGTACATCCATTGCCTACTATCTTATCAGCATTGGTTCGAGCAGTACTGTGAACTTATGGAGCTTGCAAGATAACAAAAGTATTTGAATATGAATTTGGGATATTTGAATTACGTACATGCCACATTAAATAAAATTCTTTTTTTCTTTTATGATTTTTTCCCCCATGTTAGAAAAATTCTGAACCCTAAACACAAATCCTAAAAATGTAACAATACAAATCGTGTTTAAATTAAGTCAAAGGTGAGTCATTCTGGAATCCCAGAGAAAAGTAGACACATTCAGAGTGGTCATATGTCTGTGACTGGGTAACTGCTGAGTTTGATGACTCTGAAAGCATCTATTTTCACCCCCGAGAAACCTTTGACCTAATTTACACAACATTTTTAAAATTATTTTTGAGATTATAATTTCAGGGATTTATATTTAGGGCTCTGAATTTTTTAAATCTGAAATTTTAGGGTTCTATTTTTTTTTTATCTGAAATGTTACCCCTAGCAATTTCAAAACAAAGAGAAAAAAACATCAATTCAAAATGTAAATGTATTAAAGACAAAGAAAAATAATTTTATTTAATGTGACGTGTATATAATTCTAATGTATGAAATTCATATTCAAATACTTTTTTCATCTTTAAAGCTCCATATGAACTCAACTCAAAAATTGGTACCAGAGCACCACTCCACCACACACTAGCATAACTACACCTATGATTACATGTCTAAACTGCATCCATTACTACAACCATTCATAAACAAACTGGCAAGGTTCCATACTGGGTCCCAATCATGCAGCTTGAGTCAGCATAGTTGAATTGTAGCTGCCACGCACGCTGACTTCAAATATAAGCAACATCATTTACAGAATGAAATTCCCATGGTCGATGGTGTCTGCAGTCCTGAGAGAGTTGGAGCTTTTATAACAATTTAAAATGTGTATGAAATGTTAAAATCAAATCTACCCTGCTCACTTTGTACTGGATGACTGCTCTGTCACACTACATATTTACTTGCCTGCGTTGTCTATGCAGCTGTGCTCTGCCCTTTTCACGGCCCATGAGAAAACAACAATATTTCTACTTCTACCGTACGACAGCAAGTGCCGCATTGGAGATATGGTTTAAACTACTTTCTACTACTTTGATATGTTGGATAGATTACATCATTTGGCAGTGGGGAATCCACCAGAGAGACACCGTTAGCAGCATGATCCAATTTCTTTTTGGTTTTAGCTTGGTTCCAGCATTCTTACATTTGGAATGACAGATTCGCCCAGTGCACAATGTCCCACAGCATATCAGCTCACAGCATTATTTCGTTAGATTTTGTAAACAAATCAAAAACCACATAAACAAGTCCTCTATTCCCGGTATGAATTCTACACTCCCTCTCATTATAGAAGCTCTCATCAATCAATTAAAGTCCAATTACTGAATGCAGATAGGACCTAAATCAAGCTCCAGCAGCAAATCATAAATCTTCTTTAGGTTAAGATATACATGAGATGTAAATGCATAGAGATTATAAACAGTCATACAGGAACAGGAATATCCAGAAAAGAACAAAATCAGATACTACTGTATGTACTGCAAATATACCAATAACACACATTATATTTATAAATGTACACCTATGTATCCATTCAAATGTAAAATATCACAGTTCATATATACACTGGTCAATAGTCTAATGCATTGTGGTTGCATTTTTAAAAATCTGGATGGTCAGGACAGATGAATGAACAGCAACAGATCTAAAGCAAATCACAGTAGTGATATCTTTCTGGGCTTCGTTGCACCTCATTGTGCTTGACTCCACTGCTCCTCAAATCCACTGACAAGGTGAACAAGGAGACTGCGGTCACAGCTATACTCCACTCCAGTTGCCAAAAACTGCTAGCGATTACATCAAAGCCTGTTTGAAAGAGCCTCACCGTCTCAAACTTTCCTGACTCCACAACCACAACAGAAGAAAGTGGCTTTTCAAACCAAAAACACAACTGAAGAATATCCTTGCTTAGGCAAATTGAAAGTTGCAAATAAATTTAAATGTCTAGAATTGGAATCATTTGATTTGGTCCCGACAAGGTTTGTCCTAAATATGGCAGGATGACTATGACTCTCTAAATCTTTTTGATGGATTTTTCTACAGTGGGTCCCAGCCATCACCAGTATATAGTTTTTTCTCATGTTGGCACATTCATAGCTTCAGGCCATTCTCTATCATCAAATTAGCCGGAGTGGTGGTAGAGTGCTCCTTCACTATAAGAGCTGGAAATAAATGTCTACTCAAGATAGACAGTGTGTGTTCAAAAGCAACCTCTGGCCATGAGGACACCATCATGAGTTCGGTGTATTAGTTCCAACACTGAATGAATGTCATTACTGTGCTCTACAGCAGAGAAGCCAAAGGCAGGAATGTGAGCACTTCCGGCTCAATGTGCTCATACACTCCTGACTTGACAGCCATGACATCCCATTGACTTTCATAATGCGTGTTCATGTGACCATGGCTGCCTCCTGGCTCTTAGACAATAAAGTAAATTTCATTGTGTTGTAAGGTCGCAGTGAAGGGCCGGGGCTTGATTATCATATATTCTTATTTTTTAAATATTCTTTCCAATTGCAGTGGTCTTAAATTCATCTTGAGGTTAAAATATACTCAATGTACTGTAAGATAACCATTCTCCAACTTTGTAGTATGGCTTATTTTAGGCGAAAGATGTCATGCACCCAGTTTGAAGGGACACAGCTCTACCTTCAAATAGTCATACAGCTCTCTCTTGAATTTGCTCTCTGTTTGTAAAGTGTGTGTGCGCACTCAAATTGATCCTGCTCGCTCACAAATTTATTCTCAGGTTTATCTCCGCCCAAGTCATCAATCAATCAGAAGAGTTTAAATTGTTCATACCCACCAATAATCTCACTGATAAAGGAAAGCACAAGAGGCCAGCGATTGTTTTTTATATTATTTGCATAATTTTTTGTATGTTGGCAACCAAAATGTTCAGATATATATATATATAGATGTATGGAATGTATTGAAAGTTCTGTAAATACATTCCTGGTTGAAAAATGTGATCTTAAACATATGCCTGCATAGGAAAATAAATCTGATAGAAACTCACATGTTCCACATTAATTCATAGCCATCTGGATGCAGGAACTTTATATCAGAGAGCAACAATTCTACTATTTTAGTACCTATTAAACTTGTTGTTTAAAAACAACAGCAAAAGATAGAAAATACTAAGCCCTAAATTATTCTCATTCTTAGCTAGTAAAGCTTAAGACAGCTTATGTAAACAAATTTTGGCAAGACTAAATAAAAAAATCTCATTCACCTAATTACTGTGGCTGACATTATTTTGCACAAACATGACATTAAAGTGGCAGAGTGTAATTACTATTACTATTATATTACTATAACAATTATCCCCTGGATTAAAGATTTCTGCCACCATGATGGATTTCTGTCACAGTGATCTAATGTAAATCATTTTTGAGTTTGACATACATACAAAGGGTTTTGGGTTTATTGCAAATCAGATTTCACATAATGTCACATAATAAATAGCATATGTGGCATAGACGCAAATATTCACACTTTACTGTATGGGTTTTCTATTACTTTTTTTTCAGAGGTTATATTGTTTAACATTTGTTTTTCTTTTCTAATAGTGTGAATAACAGTGTGCTGCTGCTGTTCATAGATTCATTCATTTTTTAATTTATGTAAGTTACAAATACATTTAGTATTAAATATATATTTGTTCATGACCCACCCTTCCTTGGAGCTTGATCTGAAATTAGAATGCACCTATTTTTTGTAAGAGAGCAAAATGAATTGGTTAAATTTTGTGCTCCTGACTTCAGGAAGGCAAAATAATGCCACAGTTCCTAGCAAACTAATAAAAGCTGATCCACGGAGTTTGCACAAGAAGAGCCTCACGCAGAATTACCCAGTATAGATGAGCGCAGGGGATGGTTTACAGAGCTCATTGGTTTTTGCTGCATCTTAGACAAAATTAATACATTCTTTGTTATCATTTTACAACTGATTTATTAGATAAAAATTGACTTAAACTAAATTGAAATCAAATATAAAGCTAAAACAGGAGCACAGCTTTAAACGTCAAAATGCATTTACCAAACAGCCTTCAGTGTAGCAGAACGTTTCTGCATACAGCAAAAAAAACAAAACAGCAACCTTAGCTATGAGCAAGGTTAAGATGCACACCATCACAGAACCAGTGAGACCATTTCCTATCAAGCAGCTGAAAATAGAAGACAACAAACATTCTGAAATTCAGCACTTTTACCTACCAGTAGTAGTTCAACGGTTACAGGGAAAGGCACAATTAGCTAGTTCTATTTTTCTATGTCAATTCTAGGTTGTGATTTTCATTTTTGTTATCTACATTTCATTATATATATATATATATATATATATATATATATATATATATATATATATATATATATATATATATATATACACACAGACCAATTTTTAAATATGCAGCAATATTAAGGACACCTCTGTCATGCATCTTTCAGTGCCTCTTGTTTGGGATTGAGATAATTTCTTATTACACATATCACACCAAACACTGAATCAAAAGGCAAATACTACCCCACGCACACTGTTAGGACACTAACGTAAAGTTACCGGCCCCATACAGGAATGTAGCCAGCCTAGGAAAAACCCTTATAAGGAACAGCCTCTTAAAGTCTTAAACAAAGATTATCACAGGGATCATTTCCAAAAATGAATAGAAATGAAAATCCAATTTCACATGCTAATTTTTGTCATGCTTCGCTGCACTGAAATATGGACATAGGTTTGCTGTTCCATTCACATGCAAATGCAATTTTTCAGTAAATCTTGGGGATTATAATTCAAACTTGACTAGGCACCACACACAAAAGGTTCGCCTAATTTTTTAAGCTGATTTTTTTTCTGACACCTTATTTTCTATAGGAAACCCAGTAAAGCTTGAGCATTTCAGCATATGGTGGAGACATTTTGGATCAATAGCACAATTGATCACTTGCTTCCGTAGCTTTTTCTTGACCA
This sequence comes from Ictalurus furcatus, assembly GCF_023375685.1. Taxonomy (NCBI): domain Eukaryota; kingdom Metazoa; phylum Chordata; class Actinopteri; order Siluriformes; family Ictaluridae; genus Ictalurus; species Ictalurus furcatus. The sequence continues at coordinate 14,952,312 of NC_071262.1, forward strand.
GTGATCAATGGTCAAAATGCACTTTACTTCAATATGCAATTTGGAACGAATCCCCAGCTCTAAAAGACACATGCCCAAGCATTTCCAGCTATTCAATCCAAGCCATTGCTTGGCTACATTCCTGTGTTTTTCGCCGGTGTGTCTATGGCTGCACCTACCTTTAAAATTAGGTCTGATTCTTGCGTCGTACCCAGATACTTTCCCCACGAGTTTGTCCAAGAATTCTGAAGGGGGCATAGGGGAGGCAGCTTTCCGTGCTGCAGCTTGCTGGGATGATGCCAAGCTGAAAAATAAGACAGAGAAACAGAGGCAGGTGTGATATAAAATACGTACACTTTTCCAACCTTTTTTATGTGTGCAGACAGGACTACAAGATGGACTAATTAAGATGGTATTTCGATTACACATTTTCAGAAATTGCAAAGAAGACTTTTGCAAATAAGACATGTCTCAACCATATTTTACTCTACATTTTCCCTTTAAATATAATCAGAAACCAAACACATCTAACTGGTTCTGGCCAATTGTGATCACAAGCATTCTATCTTCAATGCTGGTAAATGTTCCTCAGGTATACTTATACTATTTTTTTTAAAATCCTGCCAGATCCAAACTTACACTCTTAACAATACTTTCATAGTAGTTTCACTGTAGTATCTGAATAATTCATTATGCTTATTGTTAATAAATAGGCTTTAAGATTAATAATTCAATAATATGTTTAAAGGGTGTTAACTGACCAAAACACACATACCATTATTGAATTGTGATGCTGTGGTTTGTGAAAATCACATCCATATGTGCTTTTTGAACATTCCATTTCACATTTAGTCCTTTCATATCACTAGTCTGAGACCACTAGTGAAAATGCTTCTATTTTGCATTCATTGCTAATTTAATACAACACATTACATTATTTACAACAACTTGAGTGAAAAGTAGAATCTTTGAAATATTTACATGAATTTCAGAGATTCTTAGTATTTGGTACGTCCCCTTTTTGCTTTAATGACAGTGTGCACTTGAGCTGGCATGGATTTCACAAGTTTGCGCAAAACCTTATGATCCATTTTAGATCAAATCCATTGGAGTGTCGTCTGAACACACGCTTCAATAGAAGAGATTAATCATGAGGAAAATCTGACCTTTTGTACAAAGCAGTTAACATGGTCAACATCACAAATTTGCATTTATTTGAATAGGGACCTAGAAATAGTGGAGAATCTTGAATATTAAAGATGTTGAGCATTTACTTTCTTTATTTTAAACATTTCAAAATTCTTAAAACCTTAAAAACCAAGCTCATACAAGTTATGTATGAAGTATTACATTTTATTTTTTTGCAATTTTTATTGACAATTTTTATTATTAATCATTTACTTGTTTTTAATTTGGAATAGAATATTTATTGTTGTATTGTAGCCAAGTAATTTTAACAATGCATTAATAGAAGTGATACTATATACAAACTATAGAAAATCAATTTTAGCAGTATACACTACTATGCACTGCTACAGTCTGCTATCTAGGCAATGCACTCTCACTTTTGTCACTTTCTAAGATACACAGCTGAAATAGAAAGACATATAAGACATTGCAATTGGACGTGGCATTATGATACCATATAGTGATGACCTGACAATATAACTGTAACTGGATATTGACGAAAAGTGGCAATTGTAAATATTCTGTTTTAAATCTGCACAAGCTTAAGAATTAAATCAATTATGTGCCTGCAGAGTTTGTCATCTGTTCAGACTAAAGGTCATTATTCCTGTTTACACACCTGCTGGTTTAGAACAGACTTTCTCCCTAGTCAATGTTCATGTTCACGGCCACTGCATTGATCATTCACACATTCACACACGCACACACACACACACACACACACACACACACACACACACACACAGAGCAAGATAATCAATAAATGAATTTACTCTAAGGACCAATTTACTGATCACAGAATCAATGTTTGACAAAAAGAGATCAATAATCATTACGTAGCTCAGACTATACGGACAACACTCATGTCCTTGAAACATCTACTTGCTTTGTCCAGCTTTTCTTTCATTTCTGTTTAATTTGTGGTTGACACTCCCCCATTCAAAGTTAACTAACCAGCAGTCAGCCTCATCCTGCTTCACACATCATTAAGCTTTTAGCTCATTAACATTTAACACTGCGGTCTTCTTGAGTGACTGTTCAGGCACATTTCTAGCTTTTACACAGGGTTGTACAGTATGCATCATAGAAAAATCGCATCTAATTTACATTTTAAAAAAGGTTACATGAGCGTATTTACTGTATATTGTGCAATATGATCCTTCTTTTGGATAAATAAGACTGAAATATGCAGAATTTCATTTGACTTTTAAACAGTCTCCAAATTATTTAACATGATCACAGCAATCGAATAATTTACTAAATAATTTACAGGCCTTAAAATAAATTAAAGTATACATCATAATAACTATAAGATACTTTAACAGTGGTGTAATAATTTGGTTATAAAAAGAAATGAATAGAGTAGTCTACACATTATTACAAAACAGCTATACAAAATGAATCAAAAGGATGGCATAGAAGTGTCTTAGAATTCCATGCAAAGAGGCAAATTTTTCTTGTGTAGGTGGTTGTAATCTGATGACTTGCTTATTCAGCTGCGTAACATTTAAGAATATAAATGGCACGTTACAAGTCTTCCATGTAGACACAATGTATTCAGCATTAATAATACAGACAAAATCTGTCTCTTTTGTCCTGAAGATATGGTCTTGCAGTGAAACCCCAACAAGATTTGTCATGGTTTGCCTGATTGTTGTGTTGTGTCCTATTCACAGATTTATACCTATTATAACCTACCCCCTTACATGAGCCCATTCTGTTGATGAAATCTTTGTGACAGTGTGAAATCTGTGGACCCTCTCTCTTTTCAAGTTATCTATTTTGATTTTCTGCCATCCACTCCATTCGAGATTAAGAGTGTGTGTACCCTGGTTAGTGTGACTCATTTTTAGCATACTAATAAACCATGTCTAATGATTAAAGATTGTAAAGATCATAGTAGCAGTGTTCTAATTAATTTGGATCAATGCTGGCTGAGGCACTTGTGAGGTCTTTATGCTACTGCTGATGCAGCACCAAAAAAAATGCCTGAGCCCTCTTTCCAGAAAAACAATATGCAAACATCTCAGACACTCGCACGCTTTAATGCAGAGCTATTATCAGTAGCGTTAAATGTTCTTACAGCCTTTAAAGAATGAATTTCGAATTGATTCATTCTGTGCATTTTGTAATACTTGAAAAAAATCAAGCCACATTCAGTTCCAATATTGCACTTCCTTTAGACATTCCCTGCTCAAGCCAGTGACCAAAAAGACCAGCATAGATCTTAACAAACTCTAGATTAAAATAAAGTACCTGCGCTTTTCTGATTTTAGCTGGCTTCTTTTACATTTGCCACATTCATACAGCTGTACAATGGCAATTGAATCCTAAATCCTAAAATTAAATTGAGTTATTGCTGACTGGAGTGCACTGCACTGCTGATTCATCTTTTTGCGTGATTGAGAGTGATAGTTTGTTGATAATTCATTTGAAGTGCAATCAGTCTTGGGCAGTGGAAATCAATAATGTATTGTAATGCATGTGAACTTGTCCAAAAACCAATACTAACAGGAATAAGATAGAACTCCCCAAAGTATTTTGTTCTGGTCAAAAGATTTCGATTTAACTCGAACTGCAGCAGTAAAAAGGAGATAAAAACAAAACAAAACAGAAACTGATTACTGGGCCACCGCGACCCGCTGTGCTTGAATAATTACCACACAGGGTCTCATGTGATCAAGCCACACATAATGAATCACATTCTTATTATAAACAACGCTGTTTACACACAACAGTGCGATTTTTTAAATTGCTTATTACTCTCAGAAATGAGATTCCTACTTTCTACTGCTAACCTGCCTGTGCACTACTATTTTCAAGGCTGGCTCAAGGTCACTTTGGGGTTTTCGTACAATCAGCATAAAGCAAAATTCAGTTTGCATATGGTTCAACAGATTCATTTAGAAATTAATTTGGCATCTACCCGTTCCGGTCTAGAGGACTCCAGTAATCCATGACCATTCTTATATTCAGTGATAAGGCACATATTATAAAGAAACAAGGAACGTACTGTAACCTCATCTCCGGCAAGCTCACCAAGATCCATTCATAGCAGGGTTCTTCAGGAGGTGTATTCTCATATCATGTGTGCTGAAAATAACATATCTTTCATATACATTAATGTGTACTGATTCATTCATCATAAGGAGCTGCTTTATTATAGTCAGGGTTGCGTTGGATCCAGAACACTGGGCGCAAGGCAGGAATACACCAAGGATAAGCCCATTACCTCACAGGGCACCAAGCACACACATTCACACATAGGGGCAATTAGAGCAGCCCCTATGGGTAAAATTTGAAAAGGGTTTGGTAATGAATTTTCAAAATTTGGAAAGGGCTTGGAAATTAATTAGTGAAATAAGAATGACATGCAATAATATCATGTAGGTTATGGGTCGTGTTTTACTATTATTCATGCATCAGTCCCTCCGCTTGACCCCACTCAAGCACAAATAATGTGGAAACAAACATGGACCAGAGTTAGCAGATGCAATTACTAAAAAAAATGTTGTTTGTGTGCAATTTGCATTCATCAGTGGTACTGGCACTGACATGATAATCAATGTGTAGCAATAAGTCTGCATGTTGAATGAGAACTGTGGTCAGCCTGAGACTGGAAAAGAGATATCAATTAAGAGAATTTGCAAAGTTCAGCACCGAAAGCTGATGCTGCAATATCACAATTCAAGCTCATAAATGAATGGCCCATGCAGAATACAAAATAATTGCTACAAGCTCCTATGCAACAGTAAACAGAACATTCAAGACATTTATGTGCATGTAAGTGCCTTCATGTTTTTATGTTTATGTTCAATGTACAGTAAATGAATGAGAAACAGAATATAGATATTTCTCTTGTGAGTAAAGATAACTAGCATTTTGCTCAATTACGCATTTACACATCTTTCTCATATTAGCTGATAAAACTGAACAGAATTCAATATCATGGAGCAAATGAAACTTTGAATCAGCAAGCTTCCTATTAAGAAAGATGGACACATATATGACCAATATAGGTAATGTCCTAAAATTCATATTAGGGTCTGAACACCACAGCTCCAGCACTGCCTCTTTTGATACTGTATGGGTGCTGACCAGCCAGGTTTTTAGTCTTATCCATTCAGTGCAAAGAAAAAACAAACAAACAAAAAAAAGGTACAGCTGTTAATACAATACTAAACAAAGTGTTTCAAATTGCATATGAATCTTGGACACAAATATTAGATTGTCATAGTTGCACAAGGGCCTCACTAGAGTGGATTATCCTCCTTCTCCTCCTCCTCCTCCTCAGAAGAAGAAATAATTGCGGGGAAAATGAGTAATAATAATTTCTATATTTATATTACACCTTTAAAACAATAAATGCATAATGTGAATATGTAATGCATATTAATTGTTTGTCTGTTTTTGATTCTGAATCCTTCACAATGCTTTAGTGAAAAGCCAATGGTTAATGGTAATGGCGCTTAGTGGACGCTACTGGTCGCTGTTACGCTGTTCGTCCTGCTAAACTGGAACCGCATGCAGCTTTCCTAGCTTCTTCCACCTGCCTCAACGGGGAGGCATTAGCCTGTGAGCAATTATACCCACTTTCAAATGCCTTTACACACAAACAAAGCATGTCAGGTACCCTGAGTACTAACATGAGCTACCACGAGATCTTCACCTGCCATGCTAAAGTGTTTTCCTCCTGCGGAGAACGCCCATGTAGCCTGTATATACAGATTAAGCGATGTCCAAAATGACTCCCTTAAGTAAATCGTTTCACATTTCAACAGTTGAAATTGCCTACTCACCTGAAAAACACTACGGTTTCCCACAAATAAATTCCGAGTGCGCTTAATCTACACATTGTGGCAGCTTTGAGGTCTTCCTTTGCACGATTTCTGAATTGCGCTGATGATTGATTGCTATTGTGTCTGCTCGCTGTTAGGGTACCAGATCCAAAGGTAAGGCAGGGGATGTTTTTAAGACCATAGAAACGAGGTGATCATGATCCTGACACCGGATGTCGGCTGGCACCCAGCGAGGCTTCAGTTCGCGTGTTCAGAAGCAGCTCTCCGGATCGGGGATGCGATCCAGTTCAATTCAGACGTTCACTCCGGGCAATCCATAACGGCGCGCCAAATATTCTCGCTCTGTCAATGCATCCGTGCTTCACACGTGCACGCCGCAGTTTCAACGTCCGAATTTCAACTCTCAACCTCCTCAGCACGGCGCAATTCCAATAGAACTTATATGGAATAAATTAATACGTGAGTGTTTTTTTTTTTCTTTTTAAATTTCTTCACGCATCCATTGACACGCGTTCCGGGATACAATGCGTCGCTTCGGAGCCGCGCGCGCTCGCAGGAACCCGGCCGGTGCGGACCGACGCGCTTTTACAGATTCTCTTATTTCCTGCGTGCTTGTTTCCCAAGGGCGAACCAGTACTGCTGCAGGAAGCCACTTCCATTGTCCGGTCCACTTAGGAGACACGACTCGTTTTCGATTTCATAGTTAAGCTGTTTTTTTTGTTGTTTTTTTTAATGATTAGTATTATTATTATCTTGTTTTTTCAAGGAATTTCAGTAATCAGTGCAACCCAGCATTATAGGGGAAATAAAATTGCGTCGTTCAGAGACTCCCATCACCAGTAAACCCGTGCAAACGCTGCTGTATTTCTTGCTGCAGTCATTTAGTAAACTCAAAAAGCAGCTCACCTTTGCGCGCACGCCCCCGCGCCGCTGCCATTGGTCCGAACAGAGACCCTGCCATTTCGGTGCTTCCCTGCGCGCGCACATACGCGTGTGCGTATGTAAACGGGACTGCAGCAGGTTCACAAACACAATATGAGGTGTAATACTGTGACTTTTAGCTGAAAGATAGAACGTAGTCTACATGGTCATCTAATTAGCATTGCATATTTATTCTCCCTAAGTGAACACTATAACTCAGGTCAAATGACGTGTTGATGAAGGCTTAATTAACCGCTATTTATACACCTGCTCAAAATCACCGTCTCCAAACATAAAGGTGATAAGAAGGGAGTTTGCATCTATGTAATTTTCAGCTGTACATCAATGGTCGATAGGACAGATGGGTTTAGCATAGCTAAACAGCTTAGCACTTTATATAAAGAAAGTGGAGAACACAGAAGTATTTTTTTTCCTAATTGGCAAAATGGACCCAAAACAACAACAATAACAAGAAGAAGAAGAAGAACATCAACAACAACCAGATGGATGGAATCTAGATAGTCTGGTGATCCATTACCCAGAGGACATGACCAGTGAAGCAGGAAAAAATACTGAAACAAGCTGCTCAGATATCACCCTGAGACACTCAGATCAGACTTTAAAAGGCAAGGTGAAAGAGCGGTAATGACAGACCATTACGCCGCCATACTTACATGGCAGTAAAACAAAGAACAATGTTACGCTAACATCATACTTGAAATGTAGTTGTTTATCCGACTTGCAAAGAGAGAGAGGCAGGGAGAAGGATAGCTGGGGTCAGAGAGAGACAGGGACACAGAGAGATAAACGGGGACAGAAAAAGTGAAAACTTACAATTTGGGTGGTTCGAGCATGGACTAGTATGCTGTACTAGTAGTAGTAGTAGTAGCCTACTAGTAGTTGTACTAGTAGTAGTAGTAGCAGCAGCTGTTGTTGCTGTAGTAGTAGTAGCCTACTAGTAGTTGTACTAGTAGTAGTAGTAGTAGTAGTAATTTTACTACTACTAGTAGTAGCTGTTGTTGCTGTAGTAGTAGTAGTTGTACTAGTAGTAGTAGTAGTAGCTGTTGTTGCTGTAGTAGTAGTAGTAGTAGTAGTAGTTATTGCTGCTGTTGTTGTTGTAGAGCATAGTAGCAGAGAATAATTGCAACACATTTTGGTAAAGCTATGCAACCCTAAATTTTGCTAGCTGGTATGATTTATGATTTCAATAGATCATTCATATTGCTTCCTTGCTCTTTTAGCAGTTTCTTAGTAACTTGATTGGTCACTTTTAGCAAGTTCATACTGTGAAATTTGATACATACAAGTTTACTTAAAATTAAAGTACAATGTGACATTACTGTAAAGAATAATGTAGTAAGAAAGCTGTAATATTAAATACAATAACTGTTGCCAAGAACTACTGTAAATGTATTAGGTCATTTTTTGCAGTGTACTTGTGCTGCCATGTTATATGTATTACTGTATATAACATAAGCCTATATCATATCCAATTACAAAGCAGGTAGACTAATTTTCTATCACCATTGGTCTTGTCAGATAAGTAAAAATGGCAATATCGATTTATTCATTTATTTAGTGTATTTTGCTTTTTTGTGCGATGTAAAATAGTATCGGCCGGAAATATTCAGCAGACTGATGCAACGAGAGAATTATCCAATTTAAAACAAAAATTAAGCTTTTTTTTAATTAATAAATAATTGTCATTGATTGCAACAAATGAAGAACACCACAGGGGAGCCAAGCAATTTTGAATGTCAGCCACATAGGCTTTGCCTGCCTGCACTTTATGAGATAGTTTTATGTTTTCTCAGATGGTGTCTGTCTGGCCATGGGTTTTTATTAAACCTGAGTTTGCTGTTAGTCATATCAAGTAGTATATATAAAAAAGGTGAGTTTGCAGAGCAGAAAGTGGTACTTTGGAAGACCCATATCAGGTAACCGAATGTATGTCTCTTTGATATAAAGCACACTGAAAGAGCAAGTGTCAGTGGGCATTAAAAATCACTTTTCACGTGTGTAAATCTTGCAAAACAAGAACAAAAAACAGAGCCTAGCTCAATGAATTGTACCCTCAAACTGCAGTGCTAGTCAGTATTATTATTATTATCAATAATAATAATAATAACAACAACAATAATAATTGTTATACTTATTATAATTATTATATTGTGTGTGTGTATATATATACACATACATATATATATAATTATTATATAATTAATAATTATGTATACATTTTATACACACACACACACACACACACACACACACACACACGTGTCTGACAAAACAATCTCTTATTTTATTGCCCAAGCAAAACAAAATAGAGTACTAACTGTTTAGGACCATTTGCTTAAAAATGCTGAGAAAATAAAATCTCTGCCCAGTGTAAGGTAGGATTGCAGCGAGTGTGAATCAAGCAATGATGCATGCTGAATGGGCACACCTCTGACTGGGCATCCATGAGAATGAACACATGGGTGCGCCAACTCCAGCAGGTTAGACATTCTGATTCTGAGCAGCAGCTGTCAGAGTTCAGCCAGTTCTTGGTTACCTTCTGTCCCTGTACAGTACTGTTGCAAGCAATTGAAACGGTAAATTCTTTCATTCCTTCACCTTCAGTAGCTGCTTAAATCTGGCCTGGGTTGCGGGAGATCTTTAGATCACAGGAACACTGGGAGCAAGCTGGAAACACACCCTGGGTGGGACTCTAGTCCATTGCAAGGCACCACGCACACATTCCTTGAATAGTTTTGCATGTTCTTTTCATGTTCACGTGGGATTTCTCCTCTGAACAGAAGCATGCCAGCAGGAATGGACTAGCTACTCAGGGCTACACCTGGCCTCTAGGTGTGAATGTCTGTTCATGGTATCCCATCCAGGTTGTATAAAGCAGTTACTAAAGATGATGACAATAAATATAGTATAGACTACAGTATAGATTACAGTATTGAATTCAGTAGAAGACAGTATTCTCAACGAGTCCTGTCTCAGAGTGAAAGGCTGCTTTTTATCCTGGTTCAGTATGTTTCGAGAGAGGACATGTAGGTCATGATGAGTAACACATCACATAGACAATATGAGATTATACCTTTCTCTACAAATATCTTTGAAGCCACTCTGGTAGTTGGCTTACGTTACAAGTGGTTCCCAAATCTCAAGCCCAAAATATCATACTTATTGATACATACTGCTTGTTAAAACATATCAGTTCATATCATGTGTGAATAAGTTTTGGTTGTTACCTCAGTGGTATATATACAGCACTAGAATAAGAGGGGCATTTTACTCTGAGAGCTTTACATATGACGGGCAGTTCTCTCACTTAATTAAAATGAAGTCATGCAAAAAGTAGGCAGTCATGTTAAGGTAAATATATCATTTGGAACCCTGCCAGACCCACACAAACTTATGGCAGATTTTCTTATCCACTGAGAACTTGTTCTGGCATATACTAAATTGAGAGTATTTAGGAATAATCGCTCCACAAGTAGGATGGTGGATACATCCTTGGTGTCTGTCTCATGTACCCACTATTTCTCAGACCAGTTCACGCCTGCTAGGAATCATGATGCAAATGCTTGACACAATACAGTGTGTAGCTTCCTCTGTATGGCCAAACTTAACCTTGAGTGACAGCACATCTGATACTGGCACTCACATTAAAAATGACCTTTCATCATATTCACACGAGGGAGACATATCTTACAATCTCTTTAATTCAGGCGAATCGATCAATTGTAGTGCTGTTCATCAAGTTGCCTCAGGTTGTCCTGACTCCAGCATACACTGTCCTTGAGATTTTTTTTCTATATCACTGTGTCTGTGTTGACATTTGAATAAGGATAAACAGTGGAATATGGAGAATGCTGAAAGTGCCCAAGATCATGCTCACAGGTTACAGTCATGTTCTCTACCATGACTATATTCTCAAAGAAGCAGGTCAAAGACTATTTATGACAAAAAAAAATTATTTGTGATTAATCCACTCTCCCCGCTTGTGCTTTCATTGTATTAGAAGAACCAACTGACCATACTAGCTCAGTAAAGTCAGTGATCAGTGATAACATATGGAAACTAATGAAAATAACTATGAATCTGACGTTTTACAATTAACATTTTATTGTTTTCCTTGTCTTTCATAGTTTTAATCCCACGAGCCAGCATGAAATCACCTCTCTGTCAGTCAAAAAAAAAACCTTTAATTTGAACTACACCATGGAGAATGATAATGAATAATCCATAAGACGAGTCTGCTTGTGTTATTGGTCTGAGAAGAAGACAATTACATCTCCCTCAGGTGCTTTTTTCCTCACAAAAATGATTGTTTCCTTCTTTGAAGAAGGCAATTTTCTCTCTTTCATAGTAAAAACAGTGAATTTTACAGTACACTATTTCTATTTGATAGCTTCTATAACATGATATTTAAAAAGTGAAATGTACATCAATTTATTGATCCAAAACCTGCACATTCATGTATGTGGTAGTATGTGAAATTACAATCTCCTTTGTTTTAAATGTAAATACACTCAATGAACTCATTTCAAGATACAGAGACTACTAGAAGTGTTCAGACATAAAAATGGCCTCTATATTGACATCCCAGGACAATTATCCACAATATGTTCATACTCATTCTTTCAACACACTTAGTATTTTACTTTGATTTTATAGACCATAATATATAGTTGTATAAGTAGTATAATGATTTATAATACATTCACATAGCCAATTGGGCCACTGATTGGAAGGGCGTCTGCCAAATGCCATAAATGTAATGTAAATGTAATACCACTATTCAGTGTCACTCAGAAGAGAATAGATTTCCTTTTCAGTCTGGTTCCTCTCAAAGTTTTTTTTTTTTTGGCCACTGTCACCTCTGGTTTGCTCATTAGGATATAAACATCTGGATTTCTGTAAAACTGCTTTGTGGCAATGTTAAATTTAATATGAATGATATAAGATTGCATATCCAGTAAAAAAAAAAAAGTCATACCATAAGCACAATCATGAACATAATAATAATTTAAAAAAAAAATTTACTAGGAAGAGCACAACATATGAGCATACTGTAGGAGTCCCAACATTTCTAGAATGTACTGTATTAGTCTTTCTAGTCTTTTTTGAACACAACTAAACACACATTTTTTGTACTACAAGTTTGTACTACAAGATTCACATGGATTTGTGCAGCAGTCCTGCTCAATTCACCTAGGTATATTATATGATAAATGCATCATACGATACATTTTCTGGGAAAAACATAAGTACAAGGCAACATCTGATTATTGAACTTCTATGAAGAATATAGAGGAGAATCTCCACTTTCATGTATGTGGCCTTGGACTCTTATAGTTAGTTTGCAGCTATTGTTAGTAAATCATTCTGCCTGTAATAAAACTTTACATAATTATAATTACGATCAATAATGCGCCTGCTACACAAGGGGGCTAGACTGATTTGATATGACATGAGGAAGATGGATAAAGCTTCCAGGCAAGGATAAAAGGACATTGCCACAACCTTCAGGTTCCTCAGCAGCAGTATATAGGAATTCTGGTATCAGCTCTCTGTCAGGGTGATAATTGGCAAGATCAGAGGCAGCTGACATTTGCTTCTCTCTTGCTAAATACTGTCAAACGGTCGCAGATAAAAAGATACTCTCTTTTCCACCTTGAAGTGAGTGAAAATACACTTTCAAATGTAGATGTAATCTATTGTACTGTATGCTTATTGCAGCCTAGATTACAAAATGCATAATAGATACAAGATACAAATGATGTAGGCTTTCTCAATGAATTGTTAATGAACATATGCACATGGAGAAGATATTAATATTTTAATATTAGAATATTTGTGTATCAGGTCAAGCACTATCAGTGACATACAAGATCATAACCAACTGCACAAACTAAAGTGATTCCATCATTTAGTTGAGTCACTTTAAAGTTCTTTATACAACAGTTTCGGTCCACTAATTTGTCTAGCGGTGCTCCAGGAGTTCCTATATTTAGTATAACCGCATTGAGATGTTTCACTTTGTGTATCTTATGTGTTTGCCCCATAAAATTCCACTTCCTAATTTAAAATGGTTACTACAATAGTGTTAACGGCATCTTCAGTGGACATGGCAAACAATACTTTTTAGGAACATAACTTTTGACTTAAAATATAAAAGCTCATCAGATGAAGATGAAAATACATTAAATACGTTAAATACATTTAACAAGAAAGTACACATCACTGTGAGCTAGGCAGCCAACTAGCTGACGGGTTATAAAGTGAGTGTAGCTTCTTCGGGATCTATTTCTGCTAGCGGAGCTAGAATAAATAGATTATTTGACCATATTGTGTCAGAAATGTCACTTACTTGATATTAATTTCATGTTTATAGAACTGTTGTAGAAAAGCAATATTGCACTTGTGCACAATCATGCAGTTGTACTAATTAGCTACAGCACTCACCCTACAGACTCATGTCTACCTCCAAATCACATCCATGCCAATATTCACACTCTTACTTGTGCAATTATTGCTTAAATTATCATCTGAGTTTTTAGCATTTATCCAATACAATTAAAGAACACTGGTTTTGTTTCTTAGCATAGATTTACATTCCTTTCTTGTATTTTTCCTTATCCGACAGACCAACACAAAATCCAATATGACCTATTTACGTACCATGCATCTGACTAGAATGATGCCATATACATTATTTTCTATTTTCCTCTCATCTATATTGTTCGATGTAGGCCACGGCCCAGCTGCATCCCCCAAAGGCCATTAAGAGCAGATGTAGAAGACAGGAAGTCAGAACAAGAAAAACGCTGTGTTCTGCAAAAAGGAGAATCCCAAAATCCATACAGAACCTGATGAGTCATCAAGTAAACATGCCAAATACAACATCTTAATATGTAAATTTGGTCCTCTGAGAAACAGTTCTCATTATCATGTTATTAACCTACACAAGAATTACTAAACAGTGATTGGAAATAAATGATTGGAAAAAAGTCTTACTGCTGAAATAGGCCAGATACACCTTCTAACAAATATTGTGTTTCTCAAATTCACTTTGCATATACAGTGGCAAGAAAAAGTATGTGAACCTTTTGGAATTTCATGGTTTTCTGCATAAATTTGTCATAAAATGTGATGTGATCTTCATCTAAGTCAAGGGTATTGACAAATATAATGTTTCTAAAATAATAACACAAAAAAATTCAGATCTTTCATGTCTTTATTGAGAACAACCAAAAAAACCTCATAGTGCTTGTGGAAAAAGTATGTGAACCCTTGAGTTAATGACCTGAAAAAAGCTAATTAGAGTCAGGTTTTAGCACACCTGGAATCTTGTTAAGAAAATGAGTTTGGAGGTGTGGACTACAGCTACTTTGACTGATAAAAACCCCTCAAACTTTTGGAGTTTGCTCTGCACAAGAAGCACATGCTTATGTGAGCCATGCCTCGCCAAAAAGAGCTTTCAGAAGATCTACGATCAAGAATTGTTGATTTACATAAAGCTGGCAAGGGTTACATAGTGATTTCAAAGACTTTAGAAACAGTTAGGCAAACATTTTACAAATGGAGACACTTTGGGACTGTTGCTATTCTACCAAGAAGTGGGCGCCCAGTCAAAATGACACCAAGAGCACAACGAAGTCTCATCAATGAGGTAAAGAAACAACCCCGAATGACAGCCAAAGATTTGAAGGTATCATTGGAACTGGCTAACATCTCTTTTCATGAGTCTACAATTTGTAAAACATTGAACAAGCAGGGTATCTACGGGAGGACACCACGAAGGAAGCCACTGCTTACTAAAAAGAACATTGCTGCATGCCTGAGTTTTGCAAAAGAGCACATTGATGCTCCACAGCGGTATTGGCAAAATGTTTTGTGGACTGAAGAAACTAAGATTGAACTATTTGCAAAAACCACACAGCACTACATCTGGTATAGAAAGGGCACAGCATATCATCATGAAAACATCATCCCAACCGTAAAGTATGGTGGAGGAAACATCATGATTTGGACCTGCTTTGCTGCATCAGGGCGTGGCCAGCTTGCAATCATTGAGCTGAAGATGAATTCCCAAGTATATCAGACAATTCTTCAGGATAATGTGAGAATGTCTGTACGTCAGCTGAAACTGTGTAGAAGTTGGGTGATGCAACAGGACAACGATACAAAACACCGGAGCAAGTCCACAACAGAATGGCTTCAGAAAAACAAAATCAGCCTTTTGGAGTGGCCAAGTCAGAGCCCAGACCTCAACCCAGTAGAGATGCTATGGAATGACTTGAAGAGAGCCATACACATGAGACGTCCAAAGAATATGACAGAGCTAAAGCAGTTCTGCCAAGAAGAATGGGCTAAAACTCCTCCTGAATGATGTGCAGGTCTGACCCACAGCTACAGGAAGCGCCTGGTTGAGGTTATTGCTGCCAAGGGGGGGGTCAACCAGTTATTAATTCTAGGCGTTCACTTACTTTTTCCACTGCCATTTTGAATGTTAAATGAGTGTGTTCAATAAAGACATGAAAGATCAGAATTTTTTCTGTTATTATTTTAGACACATTATATTTGTCAATAACCTTGACTTAGATGAAGATCAGATCACATTTTATGACAAATTTATGCAGAAAACCATGAAATTCCAAAAGGTTCACATACTTTTTCTTGCCACTGTATGGTAGATGTCATGGTGCTAACAGGCAGCAAAACAGTCAGAATTACTACTCATAATTGTCACAATTATTCATCCATTATTTTAAATGATAAAAAAAACAGCATTTGATTTAATTAGATTCCATATTGTATTAGACTGTATTTAATTCTATCTATACAGTCACATTTAAAAAGTATTTTAATTGTTTAATATAAACACAGTAGGAATCAAATACATTTCAATAAACATGCTACCACAGTATGCAACCAAATAGATAGTAAAAACTTATAAATGGGGAGGTTGTGAATTAATGAACAGACAATGCAAACTGATATTGAATTAACCTTATTCAACCTCCTAGCTTTACTTAACATCAGTAATATTGCAGTCAATTAAAAGGAATAGTTAACCTAGCTTCAAATATAGCTAGCTAGCAAGATTGCCCCCCCCCCCCCAAAAAAAAGAGTTCCTATTCCTGCATCTCAGTACAATAATGGAGTGTATGCTCTTGGCTACTTTTGATTTCTGAGGGAAAGAAAAAACATTGAATCATGAGGTAGGCCATGGGGTTTTCTTTTGACAGCTCCAGCTTCCTCTGTTTGACAACAGCAGGCAAGCTTCCTTCCTATTAACAGCTGAGCTGTGTCTTGATAACACAACACCTAGCTCATCTTTACAGCTGAAAACCGTACTTCCCATTTTTCTTGTTTTCTGATTTTTTGGCACCGTCCTATTATGAATTAAGAAGCAAAATTAATTTTTATTAGGATACATACTGTGAAATCACTGACAGATTAAAAAGGGAACTTCCTGAAGGGTTGGCAGAAAGCAAAACGCATTGCTGTTGGGTGTATCTAAAATTAGTCCTTATATTATTAATTCATCAATGAAGGTTTTGAGTTAAAAATCATTTAGTAAGCCTGAGAATCATATGTAGGTCCCCCTGAATACATGCCATACAGTACAAATTATGATAGGTCTGGACTCGTTTTCGTTTTTAGTGTTTACTTCATAAGACATCTAATGATTAAGCATATTTATTTTTGCTTTTTCTCATTAGTCATATAATTCTACAGGCTAGTAAACAGTCTGATTTATAATGTCAAGCATGAATGAGAAAAGTAGATTATTATTTTTTTTTTGCTTAGGCTCTTTTCTTCCCACCAAATTAAGAACCAAACACTCCCTTACAATGACAGACTCAATTTTGTGCAGCATTGCTCTGACATTAAGACAACTAAGACAATTCAGATCAAATTTCCCATCTACCATCCAAACTGCAGCTAGCCAGATTAACCCAGAGGTAAACATATCTCACAAGCCCCTCTTATGTTCCATATTAGTTAGTTTTTTTATTTTGTGCTTAACCAGTTTCCAAGACCACTGCACCATGAAACGATTCACAGCTCTGTCCAGTCCCATAACGGTGATCTCACACTATGCAAGCTGGAGTTTCTTTGCTAATTATAGTGAGTGCTGTGTTGTGCATTCTGCATTGGACTGAGACAGTTTCTCGGTGATCTTGACGTTCACATCAATAGCAGTTTGAGAATGATGGATTTTCAGTGCCAACAACACAGGACACATCTTGATTACAAATTCGACACATCCTGTGATGCAAGAGGTATGGGGTGAAGAACAGATAGAAGCAGGAGAATTAATAAAATCTGATCTTCTCTATTTGAGCAATTTTGAGCAATTTTAATAGTTCAAAGCTGGATGACAGCATTGTTCTTCATGTTCAGAAGAACACTACTTGGAGGCACAATGAGTAATCTCTCATTAGTGAGATGAGGTTATCATTTATTTCTTTGTTCACCTAGGCTGGGTGGCAAAATATCTTATTACAAGCTCTATATATTCAAGACATTTGGGAGTACCAGGAATTAAGTAGATTTTTAGATTTTCTGAGAAGCCAGTGCCTTTAAGAAGATAGCGGAAGGGTGGGTGTGAGCAAGGCTCCTGGAACACAGAGGCGTGTATTTTATGGTTTCATTTCTTCAGGGACAGGCTTGTCTAGCTGGCCGTATCCTGCGTCTGATCATGATGAGCGGTGATATATGGCAAGGCAAGATTAATGCAATTTGCTCAACAGCTTTTGCTTTAGAGCCTCTTATCAATATCAAGGACCTAGCCTGAATTATTCCTTTATCATCTTGGGCATCTACTATGCCCACATTAGTTTTGCAGCCAAGGCTAGAATACTGAAAAGAAAGGAAAAACTTATACAAGATGTTGTCAATGTGAAGAATGCTAGCACATACAGCTGCTGTAAGTAAGAATTTGGGGACATATAATACTAAAGTTTGAAAAGCAATTCAAAGTAATTGTTCATAGCTGTATAGACTTATAATGCAGGCTGTATTGCTGTTGTACTGCAGCTTGAATTCTGTGTATTCATTTTCACAGTCTTACCTACACTGGTGCAAAATGTGCAAATGGCACAATTAAGATGTGTAGTATGTAACATGTAGGCTATGTGTGCATTGCACATATTCAGTTTATTCACTTATCTTCTTTTTGTTTATTCATCTATTAATGTGAGTGCAAATTGTTTGTGGTTTTGAGTTATTTATAATAGCAATGCTAAAAGAGAAGTAAGTTATAAATCAAGTACCATTCTTCCCTAGGTTATGTCAAATATGTAACAAATGAAATACTGTCAGACTATTAATTATTCTCACAATAAACCCATAATTATTCAGATGACATAATGACTCGGTAACAGCTAGCTCTAGCACTTTGGTGGCATGTCTATTAAGATATTTAAATCTTTATTTCACCCCAAAATTATATCCACCTCCAAAAAAGGAATGAGGTTCTCTTTAAGCCCATTTGTGTGTAGGCTACATATCGGAGTCTATTAAACTGCATTTAGTCAAAAACTGCATAGGCCTACACTGTATTTCCCTTCGGCTAAGGCATTAATGATTATACATCGGCTGTGTAGAGCTTTTAGGAACATTTGTTTGCTAATGACACGACAGTGAGCAAAACTCCCATATGCATTTGAATGGCATTACATTAGAGCACTGTGGCTTTAGAAAACAAATGAATAGTTTAGTTTCACAGCAACATTCAACAGCACTTTATTATGACATTAACTACTACCTCTGAATATTGATAATTTAAATAAAAGCACAGTTTGCCCTTTTACATCTACCTGTCAACTTTTACTCATAATTACCTTACTCAGAATTACCTCTATCTTATGTGGTAAATTTACCATATTACACTACCAAAAATGAACAATGTTGATCTTTTTACTTGACATTAATAACATCAGAATGAGGAATATGCTTACCTATTTAACCCCAGATACACTCAGAGTCTGAGGCTATATTCAGACATCAGGGCAAATATTATGTATTAAAAGTTAGATTATTACACTTAGATTTTTAGAAGTATTTGCACCACTAATCAAAGTAATCAAATCTGAAAAAGTAGGGTGATTAAAAGTGAGCATGCACCCTTCATTTAACATTTTTTATGCCATTGAAAGCCTAGATATTGAAAAAAAGAAAAAAGATAATAATCAAGTACAGATTTTTTAAATAGACCTATAGCACATGGTTTTACATAATGCCAATGTCCAGCCACACACAGTGTAGACTCCAACACAGACTAAAGAGGGTGGTGTGCATTGTTATTGCTGCTACTTCTTGTTGTTTCATGTGGTCATCAAGTTTCAAAATCAACTGTTAAACACCACTTTCACAACAACAAGCTGTTTGCATGCTCTGAACTTTTGACAAGCATCATTAAATCTACAATTGGTAAGTTGTGGTTAGATGGGACCAAAATAAAACTTTTTGTTGTCATCATGCACATTATTAGTATGTTTGGCTACATAAGGGAAATGCATACAAGGAAAAGCACCTGATATCCACTGTAAAATATAATGGATCACTGCCAGCTTTGAGGCTGTTGTGTGAGCCACCAAGTCTGGCAGTAGAGCCCTCACAGTGGCACAAATGTGTGACGACTCAGTTTCAAAACCAAGGCTAATGCTAAGTCTTACCCACAGAAAAAGCACTTCACTCTGATTTACATGTCTAACAGGTTTGCCCCACTCAGAAGCCTGTTCAAAGTGCTCTGCTTATAGGAAGCACTTGAAATTAGCTGGACTTTAGGGGCACCAGTAGCTGTAGTTAGCTGTCTATTGGGAGCCAGGGAGTTAGACAATCTATGGTAATATTAGAGTAGTTAGACAGTTATCCATGTTTGTGCTAATAATGTATGGCTTAATCGGATAGAGGTAACTAAGGGCAACATTTCAGCGCAAAGGCAGTGTCTGATGTTATAGTATGCTCTAGCCTCAATTTACATCATGTTATGGTTGCTGAACTGCTAAATGTGGACTTTATAGACAAATAGTAGTTATGGATACAGTTGCAATCAAAATTACTGGAAAAATGTACAGACTTTCAGCTGTTTGCAATGAACAAATCAAACAAAAGCAATTGAAATAGTTCAATACAAAGCATGCTTCAAGTGGTTTCCCCAAATTCAACTGAAAATGCAATTTATAATGACTTCTCCAGTTTCAAAATTATTCAACCCCCTGAATAGAATTCCTCACAATAGCACAAATATGCAAAACAGGTGTTGTCTCAAGCACACCTGATGCAACTAATCAAGGGCTTAATTAATTGCATCAGGTGTGCTTGAGCTGGAACACATGAAGTACCTGAGCTGGCTAGGGGTAGAAAATTCATGAAATACCTGGGCAGTGCAGAAAAAGGAAGCTATCAATGTCTGCAACCAGATTTCTGAGAAGGCAGGTTGTGAAAAACCCTTGAGTCACTGCAAAAAGACCTGTAGCAAGACTTGGTGGCAACAGGCACTGAAGTTTCAGTGAGCACAGTATGGCGCGTACTAAATGCAGAAGGTTTCCTTGCCAGAACTCCAAGACATACACCACTACTGACCCAAAAGCACAAGAAACGTCGGTCAAAATCATATAAATAATCCACAGAAGTTTTGGGATTCTGTTCTGTGGATTGATGAAACAAAACTGGAACTTTTCTGCATGATGGATCATCAGTATGTCTGGAGCAAGAAGAATGAAGAAAGAACACTTTGTCCACAGTCAAGCATGGTGGTGGCTCTATGATTCTCTGGGGCAAGATGGATTCATTGAAGTATCAGGAAATACTAGGAGAAAACATCATGCCGTCTGTGAAGAAGCTGAAGCTTGGGCATCATTGAACCTTCCAACAGAATAATGATCCCAAGCATACCTCAAATTCCACCAAGGCTTGGTTGCAGAAGAAGTCCTGCAAGAATCTACAGGGCCATCACAGTCATCTGACTTGAACCCCATAGAAAATCTCTGGTGGGATTTGAAGAAGACGGTTGTAGCACGCAAACCCAAGAATATCACTGAACTGGAGGCCATTGCTCATGAGGAATAGGCTAAGATTCCTCAGGAATACTGCCAGAAGCTATGCATCTTGTTTGCAGCAGGTAATAACAGCAAAAGAGTGCTCTACTAAGTACTAAAGATGCTTGCAATGAAGGGCTTGAATAATTTTGAAACTGGGGAAATCATTATAAGTTGCATTTTCAGTTGAATTGGGAGACACCACTTGTTGTGTTGAACTATTTCAATTGTTTTTGTTTGATTGTTCATTGCAAACAGCTGAAAGTCTGTAAATTTTGGCAATAAACCTGATTTGCAATGGGGGTTGAATAATGTTGAGTGCAACTGTATACTGTATATCTATCTTGTAACTACTCTTGGTTCAAGCTAATTAGGTGAAGTCATTAGTGAATGAAATTGTAACATTTAATCCATGTTAACAGATAGTGGTTCCATACTGTTAAATGGTACATCTAAAGTGTTTCAAAGTAAACTTTAAGTAAAGTAAGTAAAACTTTATGTTTATTTTGCATCTTCTTCATGATGCAGTCTGGATCTCCTTTGAAATTTTGTCAGCATTACTTCCACGAGAACAGCTTTGCTCTGGATGTGTGTATGAATCAATAAAAGGACAAAATATCATTCCACAGGATCTGTCAAGCTTATAAATGCAAACCTACTACTGGGATATTGAAATATTCCAAAAAGGGGGACAAATTCAGTTTTGCAAATCTCCACCATTATACCAATTTACTCTAAGAATGCCGAATATTCAAATACAAAAATCAATAGAAGTGAAGGTAAGCTTTTGGTTAAATATAGCATGGGTCTTTGCCAGGTCAAAGCCTAAGGCAACAATGTCTCCAGTTTTGCAGGTTACTGGTTATATTGGTCAGGGAAGGAATCTACAAATAGTTTGGCTTGATGTATCTCTTGGCTAAAGATCAGACTAAATGTGGCTGTTAACTTGATTAGACAGATACTTGGGGCTAAGTAACACTTTATTCTTTTCCACTTAGATGTGCTGTAATCACATTTATCAATGTGTTTTTGTTCTAATCGAGAGAAAGCATAATTTCAACTAACAGTTTAAGTGGCCTATGGCCAACGATTAACATTAACACCATTTTCTGTTGGTAGACTAACCAGAATTAGTTATCAGAAGAATCAGAAGCAAAGAAAGGCATTGGATGTGCCTAATAATTAAATTTTTCTTAAACCTGCATTTTTTGTTTGTTTGTTTAAACTGAGTAAGGGTGAAAATACTCCTGACAATCCAGTAATAATAATTCACAATAAATTTTCAGTGGTGTCAGGTTAGATTTAACAGGAAATGTGTATGCATGCATCATATGCCTGCTCAAATATATCAAATGTCATCACACCACCACTTCAAGCATGGAAGAGGCTACATGGTGTTTGGCAGGAGCTGCAGCCAATAAGGAGAGGGAGTGATAGAGTGTAAACAAATCAAATGTAAATCTGTTATCGAATCTCATATGAAGCTGTAGACTATAAGGTGAAAACGTATTCAGTTTTTATTCTTGCTGAGTCCCTACAATCAGCTCACAGTCTGGTGCATGCAGCAACCCTTTTCCTTCAACCACAGCTTATATTTAACATTAGTTGACTAGTAGCTGTTTTATGATATGGCAGAATAAACACAGGTACACTGCGGCATGTCGGCAATGCACGGGCACCGCTCCTTCATCAGGCAGTCACAGTAACAGTTAACCAACTGATAATAAATAAAGGTTCTTGAGAAGTTTTGCTCATTTTGTCTGCTGTTCAATTACTGAATGAAAATCACATTCATGATCACAAATCTAAATGCGATGTGTACAATCGTTGCCATTAGTTCAATGCATGCAGTTGAGGAAAAGTGAAGCCCAACCTATGATTTGAAATGTTCTCCAGCAAACATTTTTCTGTCAGATTTTTCTACCAGAGACACCCATCTTACACTATGTATATTTAAAGACTTCAATTAACATGCTAACAAATCAGCAACAGTGCAAACCAGTGAACTTAAACATGGATGTGCCATTCCAGTTGGAGTGAGCAAGCATAAAACATAGAGCCAGTGACGGCCACTAAATACAAATGAATTTGCTCCAACTGTTCCATTATTATATGCTATATATGGCAGTACGGATGCCAAGGCAGCATATGGCTGCTGACTAAGTGTAAGGAGGTGGAGGAGCTCTGTGTTTTCTGGAGTGATAAAAAAAAAAGTGTTGTTCCAAAACTTATCTACTGACCCATGAAAAACTGCAGGAAAAGCTATACTACAAGAATACATTTGTTCATGATGAAAATGAAACAATAAAGCAAATTTTCACTCACTGATCAGTGTTCATTATTCCTTATTCATGTTTCTATTTTCAGTACATAAGTTTGGTACCTGTTTTCATTTAGAGTTTTTGGTGGGTTTTCACATGTTCCACAGCGAATCTAGTCATTATTCCCTGTTCACACAAACTCTTCCATCTTTCTCTTACTCTCTCTCATTATCGTTCTCTCATATACGGTAATTTACTGACACACAGGCACTTTGGAAATTTACAGTTGAATTTACTGATTTGAACAAATTGATCATATCTACTGATGGTGTGAGTTCCCAAATCGCTCCACATTAATTATTCTATCAGTGCACAGACTTTTGTGCTGCACCTACCTGGGTAATTAATCATCCTGTCAAAGAACCAAGCTTGTGATTCTACACTGTGTTCTTTCTACAGGCATATATTTAGTGGGGAATTCTTGCTCAGCTGCTGCAACACTGGTAGAGAGGTTTGTAAATGGACTCCTAAAGCTATAGGTTGGGTGTAATTATTTACACACTGCCTAGTCCCAAGGGAAGCAGGTCTGGATGTTCATGGGGAACTCCATACAGTTGCTGTGCAAAAGAAATTACTCAATTCTGGTAGCAGTGGAGGTCATGTCCTTATGCTGCAACTCTGACAATATGCCTGGAGTAAGTTACTAATTCAGTCTCAGTGCTGCCACAACCCTCTGTCTCTGCCTAATATGTCTATACCCCTTCTCTCTCTCTCTCTCTCTCTCTCTCTGTCTGTGTGTGTGCATGCGCTAAGTGCAGAGCTAAAGCATGCAGATTTCTCTGGCATTTTGCCAATTTTCTGCTTTTTTGGTTTCTTTTCCTACTGGATTAAATAAGTAAAGGCATTAAAGTATTATGCACACAAATTGTAAAAAGCTGAAGGTGGGAGAGAATGAGCGTAGTGTGTGGAGCACGTGAGAGCAGTTTGGCGTCTTGCCAAAAATTTCTGCAAGATTGTTTTCTTTTTCCTTTCTTTTATTTAATTTATTGAATGTGTAGGTTAAGTGAGTATTAGTAACCGGTAAAAGTTTAGAGTGGGTGAGAGTGAGCGGGACGCCATGGCCTCTGAGGCCGGAGTGGAAACGCTGTCTCTCCGCCATGGCGTCAGGTGTGTACCGGAGAATGGAGAACAGGGGGAGGAGGTTCTGCTAGCGGTGGGAGAGCAGGTTCTGCTAGCGGTGGGAGAGCAGGTTGGGTGCGAAAACATCTACTCCGCCTCCCGAATGTTATTTTCCTAAAGAAAGAAAGATTCGCCAATACGCTGTCTGAAAATGGAATATGGCTGAAAGGTGTCATGCTACACGTTACCCCTCTTTCTGCCCCTGCGACACGGGTCGTTATTTTCAACGTGCCCCCCTTCATTCAAGACGAGCTGATAATGAAAGAACTGGCCCGCTTCGGAAAGTTCGCCGGCCCCATGACTGATATTCCGCTCGGCTGTAAGAACTCTGCGGTGAAACACGTCCTGTCTTTCCGGAGACAGGTTTATATATTTATTAACAACCGCAACCAAACACTGGATGTTAACTTTAAGTGTAAAGTTGGTGACCGTAGCTACACCATTTTTGCCACCACCGAACACCTGAGGTGTACTGGGTGTGGGGAAATTGGGCATAAAAGGCTGAGCTGCAAACACAGTGCTGTGCAGCCGGGGAGCTCCGGGGGTGACACGGCCGGGGGTGACACGGCCGGGGTACGCAGCAGCAGCGCGAGACAGCCAGCGGGAGAACACCGGAGAACACGAGCTTGGGGCAGAGGGAGTAAAGACACACCGAGGTTACAGCTGGAAGAGGTTAGTAACGAACACAACAACACTGAAACAAACACAGCACCCAGTGATAGCACTGACACCCGTGTCCGTGATAGCAATAAAACCAACACCACACACAGCATTCATAGCAAACCCTACACCACTATCGCTGTCGGAGCTAGCGACTCCGCACAACAGAAAACAGAAGAACCCACAGGACAAGAACATTGTGAACAATAAAACTGAACTGGAAACAATAAGGGAGAAGATAGACAAGGTGGAGGAATCGTTCAAACAACCTCAGCACAATGTTGTGATGCTGGAAGACTTGGGCCCAGACTGCAGCGCAGGAGCTACAGGAGAGGAACCCCTCGCAGACATGGAGGAGGAAGAGGTCACCCCAGATCAACCATACACTTTTAACCGTCCAGAACAACCTGAACAGTTTTATACAACAGAACAGATTAACCGGTTTCTAGAACTGACTAACGGAAAGCGCAATATCTTACTGACAATTTTTTCCCCAGACAGGAGAAACTTTATTAAATCTTTACAAAACACCATGGGTGTACTGTCACCAAGGAGATGCTACAGATTGAGGAAATGGACAGCAGTCGTAAGAGGGGAATTGAAGAACGGCACTATGGATTTTTATTGATCGGAATGGATAAGTAGTAAACTGGGGTGGTTTAATTTCCTGGGTGGAGGTGTATGTGTGTGTGTGTGGTTTAAAAAAAATATTAAAAAAAAAAAAAAAGAAAATATACCAAAGTTGAAGCATTAAAGGCATTACAAAACTCTCTCTCTCTCTGTGCATGCGCTGAGTGCAGAGCTAACGCATGTAGGACTCTCTGGCATTTTGCCAATTTTTCTGCTTTTTTGGTTTCTTTCCCTACTGGACTAAATAAGTAAAGGCATTAAAGTATTATGCACACAAGTTGTAAAAAGCTGAAGGTGGGAGAGAGTGAGCGGGACACCATGGTCTCTAAGGCCGGCGGGGAGAAGCTGTCTCTCCAGCATGGTGTCAGGTGTGTGCTGGAGAATGGAGCACAGGTGGGGGAGGTCCTGCTAGAGGTGGGAGAGCAGGTCGGGTATGAGAACATCTATTCTGCCTCCTGGATGAACAAAACAGTGGAGGTGTTCCCAAGAAAACAAAACCTCATCAATAAACTCCTCCAAATGGAATATGGGTGAAAGGAGCCCTGGTACAAGCTTCCCTTCTTGTTGCAGGGGCAGACATAATTGTCATCTCCAACATGCTCCCATTCTTTCAAAACGAGGTGATAATGAAGGAGCTAGCCCGCTTCGAGAAGTTCGCCAGTCCAATAAGACTAATTCCACGTTGCTGCAAAAACTCGGCAGTGAAGCATATCTTGTCTTTTCGTAGACAAGTTTTTATGTCTGAATAGTCAGGACAATACGCTTAATGTGAATTTTAAATGAATTTTAAATGCGGATGTTACTGTAAACAACATCACAGACACCGACGGTGGTGTTAGAGCTGTTAGTAACGACCCCGGCCTCAATGACTGCACTGACCCTGTAAAGCAGCAGCAAAAGAAGAAACCACAGAGCCCACACAAGAACACACTGAGACAAAAACATACTGCCAAGTTTAAGAACGATAAAGCTGAGCTGGAAACTGGAGGAGAGAAGATGGACAAGGTGGTGGAATCGTTCAAACAGCCACAGCACAGTGTTGTGATGCAGGAGAATGAGGGCCCAGAGTGCAGCGCAGGAGCTACAGGAGGGGAACTGCTTACAAACATGGAGGAGTCAGAGGTCAACCCAGATAAGCCAAATACTTTTGACTTTTCAGAACAACCTGAACAACTTTACACCTCAGAACAGATTAACCGGTTTTTAGAACTGACCAAACGAGAACGGAACATCTCGCTGACAAACTTCCCGGACAAAGAAAAATTTGTCAACCCTGCACAACACACAACAAAAAATGAAAATCTGAATGTGCTCTCACCATACAGACGGTTTAGATTAAGAAAATGGACATCAGCTGCAAGAAAGGCTTTAATATAAACAGGCTGTAGACTTTCATACAGATTATAATGTATAATGGATTTATAGTAAGGCTGAGGGAGTTTGGGGTTCCGGGCGGGGGGTCTGATGGGGTTCTTTTTAAATTTAAAAAAAAAAAAAATGTAAATATGCTACACTGATACATGAAAAGCGTCTTAAAAAGTAGAAAAAAATCTCTCTCTCTCTCTCTCTCTCTCTCTCTCTCTCTCTCTCTCTCTCTCTCTCTCTTTTAATAGCACATTGCCTCTGTATAATGTGACCCCACAGCCACTGGGGACTGAGCTAAGGCTTCATACTTTTTAATGCAATTTGCCTGGTTATGAATCTGAGGTTGCAGTGACAGCTTCATCCCAGAGATGTCACTCTGAAGTACAGGATATCTATAACAACATGCAGTGACTTGGCGGGTTATACTTGAATTGGAAAATGTCTTTAATCAGTGATTATAGGTGCTATATTTCCTTCTTGTTAATACAGCCTTATGAAGCTGCCCTTATGAAGCTGTGGGAGTAATTTATTAAGTAAAGGTAGGATAGAATTATGGCTAAAACAGATAGTGGCTAAAATAATGACTGAAATGTAGAAGCATTTTATTTAGTCTGTGATGATATAAGAAGGCAGTGCCCCACCCACACAGTGTGTGTAAGATAGTAGAGTGTGACTACGGAAGATTGTTAAATATGTTAAATAGGGAAATGTTCATATGTCCTGCATCTGCTAGCATCTTTACAGAGGGTTCCACATACATACATGTAAGAGACAATATAACATGGAGTGGCATTACAATGATCATGATTATTTTGCTCAATATAAAAGTCACTGATTATTATTATCATGATTCGACCAATTTAGAAAGAAAATAGCTTTGCTGCCACTTTTTTCCCGCATTTAACATTGTACATTTTTATAGATTTCTATATACATTTTATATACAAATTATGGGCATTATGTTCCTTCATTTATGGAAATCTGACCATTACACCTATATATGGGTGTATAGGATGTCTTTGTATCTTGTAGCATTGCAGTTTCCTTAACTGGAACTAACGTGTTCCAGCATGATAATGCCTCTGTGCACAAAGCAAGCTCCATGAAGACATAGCTTGCCAAGGTTAGAGTAGAAGAACTCGAGCAGAAGAGAAGAACAGAGCCCTGACTTCAACCCCACTGAACATATTTGCATTTGGGATGTGTTTGTGTGTGTGTGTGTGTGTGTGTGTGTGTGTGTGTGTGTGTGTGTGTGAGAGAGAGAGAGAGAGAGAGAGAGAGATAATATAATTCTTGAACAAAAATGACACAAGGATCACTGCTATTGCAGCTAATGATGTTTAATTAATTGAGGAAACAAAACATCTTGATATTTCAAAAATAGGATCTTGAAGCCCTAAAATACAAGGCAAACTGTATAAAACATACACTCATCTTGTTCTCCCAAGCCACAAAAAAAGAAATAATCAAGTGTTCTGTGAAACAGTAGTTTACAAAAATGCAAGAATTAAGCTTTATGCACACATAAATCTGTGATTATACCTTAGATTATTGCCTGCACCAAAGATTTTCATATATCCTACACTTGCCCTCAGGCATCGAGTATAAATCATCTACAATCAATAACCACCATTTCCAAGTTCACTTACAGACAGAGTGTAGTAAATAAATGCAGGCCTTCTATGAGTGGAAAAAGCACAGACAGGGACAATGTTAAATTGAAGGTTAACTACTACAAGTAGGTCTCTCTCTCATGAGAACTGAACCTTACATTGGAATGTGGACAAATGAGTGCTCTACATCCTACATTATTTTTCTATTAAAAAGGGAATTACTATGAATCTCTCAACTTTCTATTCAAATACTTACTTATGACCTTACTCCTGACTTGGAGTTGGAGGTTGGGTAGCAGAAATGGAATCATGTGTTTCGTTTGGTTACAGCCAACAATCATTTTTAATTTGCAAACATTGAAACCTCACTGAGCTCCACTAAAAGATGAGCAATGATTGGGCCAAAGTGTGACCCACATAATAATAGCCATTGTAACATTTAACTGACATTTATGGGGCACATATCCCTCCCTCAATTTAATTCCAGCACAAGACATTTCAAATTCTTTTCCAAACAGCTTGAATGAGTCTAGGAAAAACACTGGCTTTTAATTATCTGCACAGTATAGAGTTCATGAAACATTTCTGAAGGGCCCAAAATGGCACAAGATATAAGCGTTCACCCTGTTGTCAGGAGATCCCAAATTTGAGTCCTGACAATGACACTGGGGACAGCTGTCCAAGATAGCATAATTGGCCCTGCTCTCTGGGTACAGTAGGTAAGAGGACATACAGTATGTGTCTATACAGTATGATCAGAGCTGCCATGCAATAAGGGAGCAGGTGTCAATTTAGTGGAAATAAAATAAATCTGAAAATGCAAGAACTTTTTACTTTAAAATTTTATATCTCTGGGATGTTGTATGTCATTTCCATCCACAAACTGTGATGTCAATAAGTTTGATGATCCACTGAACTATGCTCTGTGAAAGATACTGATCTTCTTGTAGTGTAGATTGATGGTCTGATGGTCCATCACTGTCAAATGAGGAAAGTGAAGCTGCAAAGTGTGTGTGTGTGTGTGTGTGTGTGTGTATATACCATATGTAAAGCCAGGCTCTGTAATACCAGGCCGACCCAGTCACAGATCCTTCTCCCACATGAGTGAACGGATAAAGAAAATGGAGCCAGGACAAGCATGCCAAAAAGGTTCCATTCATGCATCGCCCCAAATCTCCCTGGTATATTGCTTTCAAAATAGCATAACAGCAACCTTTAAAGGCATCACTGGTGTGCGGGCCTCAAATGCAGCCAGACTGGCTTACTCTCTCTCCTCACCAACAAGCCATCTGGCAGCAGCCAAGCATTTTTAATGGCTTCATTATAGGATAGCGATGCCTTGGCTGCACAAGCTGCGATTGAAGGACTGTTCTTTTGGCCATAAAGCAAACAGGGCAATGGCAACTATAACTCAAACACGGTGTGGCTCTGCTAATGATAAAGGCCACGAAAAGCATGAAAGTCATTTTTCATTAACAAGGTGTACTGTAGTGTATAGAATTATAGGCTAATGTCCCAGTGGGAGTATTGCCACAGAGCTGCACCCCATTGGAAAGAGAGTGGCGCATGCTGTGCTATCACTCATAACTCTATTTAGGCTGGCACTAACCCATTCACGCTCAGCTCAAACAAGGCATCAGCATATTCCCCAGGTGTGAATTCAGAGCAATCTTAGTCAAGAGTGTACATATCCTTTGGAGAGCATGTGCAAAGACGTGTGTGCTCACAGTTAAGTGCGTTCATCCAGAGGCAAATGTTTACTTGAGTGTAAAAAAAAAAAGCTTATTGTTTTATAGACTGTAAATACGAATTTTGATGCATTTGCCATGTGTCCTCTAGACAAGGACTTTGATCTCATCATTTGTGAATGATTCAGGATGGATA
This sequence comes from Ictalurus furcatus, assembly GCF_023375685.1. NCBI lineage: Eukaryota > Metazoa > Chordata > Actinopteri > Siluriformes > Ictaluridae > Ictalurus > Ictalurus furcatus. The sequence continues at coordinate 14,982,848 of NC_071262.1, forward strand.
GGCAGATTTGAATGACACAGTTTCGCAATGTGGCACTCAGTCCCACTAAATCACTAGTGTAACATTAGTGTAGTGTTTACTGAATGAAAGTTACTCATGTCCTTCACCTTCTTACACAGTAAAAGGGAGAGAATGAGAAACAGAGGGATTGTGAAAGTAGCAGCAGAGGGATGGGGGGAGTATGAGGGGGCAATATGGCCTTAAGCAGGACTGTTTTAATTGCAATGTGCCCTGTGAAGCCCCAAGGCTGGGTGATGAATGCGCGAGGAGGGCCCACACATCTCCCGGACACGGATGGAGTCAGGAGTGCTGAAGCCTTCTGAAAACACCTAATGGCTTGTAAACTTGCAGTCCAGCCGTGGCTTACATATTGGTTTTGCACTGCGATTCAGGAGGCATATTTCTGTCCCTGCTGGCATTCACAGGAAACCCCTCTTGTTTTATTTTATTGCTTTCATTTTCCTATTTTTATATGCTCCTTTTTTGGAGGGTGGTTATTTATCATGGGTCCTGCTGAGAAAAAAGCAAAACAGAGCACAAAGCACAGGGTTGGGGGGATGATTTATTTGCTGCTCTCCTTGCTGCGTTCCACTTCTGCTCTCCTGAGTCAAACGTAGAAAGACAATTCACTCTCACCAACATTTACTCCTTCTCATGGGTCTCTTCCATGTCTGCCTTCCTACACTTTCACCAATGATAGACAAATGTTCCTGCAGCTGCTGTCTAAGTGCCTGTTAATTACCCTGCTAATGAACTTGCAGAGCCAGGCTGATGTGTAAAATGTCATGAGAGCAGCCCAGTGATTTCTGTACAGGGAACAACCCTGTCTCAGTGCAAAGATGTTAGTTGACAAAGCCCTGCGGAGAGCGAAGGCGCACCCACAGATTAGGTGTTAAAGCATTTTGGCATCACATCCATGGGGTAGGAGAACACTGAGCAGCAGTTAGGGCAGCAGTGTATTGCCACACTGCTGTGCACCCTTGCTTCCTTGACTGCAGTGATGTAGGAAGCCCCAGGCTGTCTCTTCACTGGAGATTTAGTGATGGAGGCATTGTGCATGATTCAGCTTTTTATTCAGCACTGTTCTCAAACATCAACATTTGCCTTTGTGGTCCTTGAATGCATCAATATTCACCACCCCTAAGTTAGAAAGGAACCAAAAGGCATTAAAATGTATGGATTTACTGAATGTGCTTTGTAAAAAGTTTGGATGTTATTTATTAAGCAAAAGGAATTATCCACAATTCTCACTTGTAAGTGTAGGGCTGCATTTGAGTTTGCTAAGTGAAAAGTTCATTTGAATGTTTTCTTTTAAATTATATGGCATCCTGAAGCTCTACTGTCTATTTGAAAACTATTTGAAAACCTGACAGCAGGTGCTCATCACAGAGCTGATGGTGTTTGTCTGTAGAGCACTATAGGGGGTCAAACCCAGACACCCAGATGAATAAGCCAAAAGAACACTTGACATGCCAAAGAAACTGTCTAAGATGATATGAACAACAAATGAGGAAAACATCAAAGGGAAGGTCACCTCTTGCTATTTCATCTCTGCACATTCAATTCCCCTCCCTTGCTCTTTGCTTCAGGATAATATAATAGACACAAAACAAACTGAGGCATGATAAGCATGACTTTAGATCACCGAAAATTATGCATCCATCCTCTACACATATTCATCTTTTTTGCAAATTTCTTTGTGGAATAAACCATAGTGTTTGCCTCTGACATTTTGTTACCCTACCTTTAATTTGGCTGTGATGAGAGTAATATTCTGCCCTTGAGGCTGAGGGAGGATCATCATCATCATTAGCTTGAAGCCACATTTGCTCAGTGCATGCTCATTCATTTGGCTCACCAGTGCTAATGGTCCCTCCAATGTCACGCTACTCGATCAACAGAATCACGATCTTTCAGCTTCTCTTACAGTGTTGAAATACATTTTTATCTGTGGATGTGTCCAAGCTATAACCTAAACTGATCCCCAAAACTCGGCCAGCTAGTCGAAATTGTTATACAGCAGCCTACAGCAGTGTGGATGGCTCCAGTTTGAAAATAAGAGACAGCAGATAGCTAATATATCTGAGAAAATGTTCAGATATTTTAATACATGTTTGTTTTGAAGAAAAACATAATGTGATGTGAACTCTTAGAGTATAGGAGAATGTTTATTTTGTATATGTGCAGTGGAAATGCCTGGTCTTGTGGCAATTTGGTGAAATTAGACCCTAAGCAATGGATTGTAGAACATTTATGTTTCATACACAAATAAATATCTATCCTGAGCTCATTACCATTGGGTATTCTCAACCATGTCTTTAACCCAGATGTGAGCAGCTAAATTAAGGGATAATTCTCAATAGTAAACAACTGCTCAAGGTGTAATATAGGCATATTAAGCTAGTATATGATATTTAGATACTATTTTAATATTCTTATATAATATACTTATATGTATTAGGTATAGTATATAAGATAGTATTTCTTGCTAAGATGGCAGTTTGTGGTCACTGGTCCAGAGTTCAAATGCACAGAAACACCTCCCAAATTTTTATTTTCACCATTAACATTTACAAGAGACTGTAAGGATGTTTAGACATTTTTCTTGCGTGAGTCCTCATATTATGGCGCACAGTGGCTTAGTGGTTAGCACGTTAGCCTCACACCTCCAGGGTTGGGGTTTTGATTCTCGCCACGGCCCTGTGCATGCGTTGTTTGCATGTTCTCCCTCTGCTGGGGTTTCCTCCCCCAGTTCAAAGACATGCAGGGTAGGCTTATTGGCATGTCCAAAGTGTAGTGCAGTGTAGTGTATGTGATTGTACCTTGCGATGGATTGGCACCCTATCCAGGGTGTATCCCGCCATGTGCCCCGTGCCCACTGGGTTAGGCTCAAAGTTCCCCATGACTCTGTAGGATAAGCAGTATAGAAAATGGATGGATGCAGTCCTCATATTGTAACTTCACTAGAGTGGGTGAAAGTCATTGAATACAGATGGTATACATACTGTAATTAAATGAATGTCAGCTGATTGATCCGTAATCATGGACAATGAACCTCATTTGTCTTTAAGTACATTGGACGGTGATTAGGGAGCATATCAAAAGCCCCAAAAACCTTAGTCTATTACAGGCAAAATGCATTACATGTTCACACATTTGATGAATTAAACATTAACATAATGTAATTAGCATGGGGTTTGTACAGGAACACTCATTAGTAATAATTAGCTATTTATTTAGGATAGTTCCAAGCTTATCAAAGTCAAAAGATTAAGCATTGTTCTAGCATTCTTAGATGAGAACTGTATACATAGATTATCTTCCAAAAAAGTACCGCAGAGAAAAATCCTAACAGGATCTCCTTTATATACCCTGGGGAAAAAAAAATAGCTCAAATAGAAGCCTTTTCTGCCTCTAGAAATTTGTGCCTACATTTCAGAACATACCTTACCTTACTGAGTTGAGACATTTTCCCATAGGCCTGCATCAGTTTAATGTTTGTGTGTACGTACAAATGGGTGACAAATTCAGTGGCTAAAATTTATTCTGACTGACCTTTATCATATACAGACACATTCCTGTCTGTATCCTGATGGGAGTGGTCTCTTTCAGGATCGCAGTGTCCCCATCCACAGGGTGATGAATATATGAATGATGTAAAATCTCAACCCAGTTGAACACCTATGGTAGTTTGTGGAGCAATGTGTTAGACGGTGCTCTCCTTCATCATCAAAACAGCAACTGATGGAATATCTGTTGGGGAAATGGTGTTCATCCCTCCAGTACAGTTCCAGATACTTGTAGAATCTATGCCATGGCACAGTGAAGTTGTTCTGACACTTTAATAAGATGCTTTATGTTGTTTTAATGTTCCTTTAATTTCTTCACCCATATGTGCAATGTACCCTTCCTCTCCTTGTGGTAAATGCAACAGAAGCATTGAAATATGAGGAAAGGGGTGGGGATTGGTGGGAGTAGGTGATCACCCTACATAGCTCTACACGAATACATACATTCCCACACATATATACAGTATACACACTGCTGCACATAGTATGTATCAAGTGGAGGACATCCATCTGTGCTGGAATAAGTAGGTTTCTTGCCAGACAGAAGATAATTTGATTGCCTGTGACAGTAACCAAATCTTATGCAAGACTTTGGTTTCACCCTATCCTCAAACAGTGGGATAGCAGAGCCTTTTGATTTTCGATTTTGAGAGAAGCATCTCTTTTTATGTGCAAAAAGCACAAGACAGGATAAACAAAGTAAGAACAATAAGTGAAGTCTGAGATCCTGTCAGTTGTTACTTGTTATATTTACTGAAGTAAAGTGGATTTATTTTCATGGCTTCACAGAGCACTGTACTGTAGGTTGTATTTGTTAATAAAAGCCTCAAACAACTACAGTAGAAATAAATATATTTATTTTACATTTTACAGTAGTAAGTTATTCCATTGGTTATGTTTATGTAGGGTGCATCATTTCAATATTCCTGTAGCGTTATAATTTCATGTAATTTTGCAAATGCATTGGCTTACTCTGTGTGATGTTATACTAATTGTCTTTAGTGAAGTTAGGCCTGTAGATGAAAAACTATAACATGACAAAAGATTGATTGTGTTATTGAACGATTTTATGTTAGTGTATGATTTGAGTAACACTAAAAGCAGGGCTTCCCAATGACCCCAAATGGAAATTGAACATAAATGGAAATTATTTGGAATTGATCCAAATGACCCCAAATGGAAATTATGAGTTTTCTGTGATGCCAAGCTTTTACCAGAGCTGGGACTAGTAGAAAATTTCTAAAGTTCAAATAATTCAAACATTAAAGAAAACTCACTGTCATGTGCTTTCTTGTGCATACAGAGTGTGTGTGTGTGTGTGTGTGTGGGTGGGCGGGTGGGTGTGTGTGTGGGTGTGTGTGTGGAGGTCTGCCTACTGTGCACATAGAAATGACAGGTGTTACAGCTATATTTTCTGATATGAGTGAAGGTACCGCAGTGCACATCAATGATTGTGAAGATTTGCACGAGCTGAAGCCTTCAGCTGCCTCCTCACTGTTTTTCTAATTAAAGGCAGCGCGTGGGCTGAGCAGAAGGGGGCAATAAATCACCCACACTCTCAGGTGCATTCCCTGTTCACTGACATTTCACTGTCAGGCAAAAGTGATTGACTTTCCCTGGGTGTTTCTGTGCACTAAAACTGCTATCTCCTTGCAATGAGGCAAAATGGAATTCTAGGAAGATGCTCTATATTTTAAACACAGGGGTTTGTGAACGATGAGAGGTTGTAGCACTCCCAGGGCTTGGGTAGCTCTCTTTTGTTCTACAAGCCTCCTGGCTAATATCTCTGTAGAGAATTTAGCTTTTTAAATAGGCCTCACAGTATGTGCTTACGTGTTCTGTTTTTGTGCATACTTTTATAAATTGACATTTGCTTTATGTACACTACATGGCCAAAAGTTTTTGGACACCTGACCATCACACCCATATCTGGGTCTTCTCCAAACTGTTGCAGCAAAGTTGGATGCACACAATTGTATAGCATGTCTCTGTAAGCTGTAGTATGACAATTTCTGTTCATTGGAACTAAGAGACCCAAACCTGTTCCAGCATGACAATGCCCCTGAACACAAAGTGAGGGCCATGTGTGCACCATTGCGTCCATCCCCAATGGTGCAGGAGGAGTGACGGCGAACCACAGCGGGCAGTGTGTTGTCTCCTCAGAGCTGAACACATCCACTTCTGCTAGGCTGAACCTCCGCCATATGGACTCCAGCACTTGTGGATGGAGCCTCAAATCCCCAGACCTCAGCCCCTGCCTTGACAGGAAGTCTGCCAACACATTCCAGTTACCAGGAATGTACATTGCACTCACTGACAAAAACTTTCCCTCTGCTCAGAGAAGAATTAGTTGCGCCTGCCTGAACAGGGGGTGTGAACGTCACCCTCCCTGATGGTTGCGCTAACATCGGGCTCTGCTTTTTGCTGACTACTGTGGTGATAACACCTCTGAACCGGGGGTTGGGGGGTTTGAGCTCTGAACTGGACCCGGTAACCCTTTTTTATGATAGACAGAACCCATGGAGACACATTTGGCAGTAGTTTCCATGCTACCAGATAGTCTTTTAGTGACATTAACTCTTCCACATTCTGTTAGAGGGAAAGCATCAGATTTTTGTTGCCCTGTGACAGCTAATTGACCAGTGAAGACTGAGAACTTGGAACAGCCTTGGCTAGTGGAGGCTCTACAGTAGTACTGGTGGCTAACTGCATTAACAACCTCATGTTCCCTGATACTTCCTCCACGGCCCCTCAGGACTGCTTCGTCTTTGTCTACATGGCCTTTATGATCATTCTCAGATCAAGCCTATTAGCAGGCTGCGACTGTGGCTGCCCGGTTCCCCTGAGTCTGTGTGGGGGGATTCAGGCTACACCACTCACCTTCTGTGCCTCCCTTGTACTAGTGCTTGCCCGGGCTCTACTCGTGGATGCCTGGGTGAACTTGACATGATGGGGAAGGAACTGGCTGAACATCGCCGTATGTCGAACTCACTCAGCAGGTTGGCTTGGTTGGCCTCCAACACTGTCATTGCATGCATTGACACACAAGGGAGACCCTCTACCACATAGGCTTTGCCCATCAATTCATCACAGGGTTATAAATATGGTTAGTGTGTGGTTTTCCATAGAAGCATAATATTTCATCATGCATTACTGGAAAAAGGGGAGTTTTCTGCAGTGTGAGGGAGCTTTATTATTATTTTTTTATTTTGAGGAGCCCTTCTGGCTCCTCAGAGGATTTTTTCTTGGCTTTCCATAGCGGAAAGAGAAGTCGCTACATGAGCTCTAAAATCTGGCAGAGAGCCGGACCCGGAAGACAGAGTAAGAGATAGAGCAGCACTTGTCTACGGCTCCCCTCCCAGATCCATATGAGATCCCCAGGACCTGAGCTGGCTGGCTGCAGCAACCGGCCCAGATCCCCAAGGCTCTGAAACCCAACTTACTTCAGCCGAGAAGAGAGCGAGCCGCAAGCTGCCTGATTGCAGGGCGTTCACAATGTGCACAGTCAGACTTCTCGAGGGCTGCCCTGGTGTGCTCCACCCATAGACACTTCACACAGAAAGTGTGTGTGTCCCCACCCCCCCGTGATGAAATGGGAGCAAGGCGTGACACACTTCCTGAATTCTCTCTCACTCATACTTTTCTCTCTCTCTTTTTTTTAAAGGGACAGAAATGTAAAGAGATTTTTCTTTCTTTTTTTTAAAAGATGAAGAGTCTTTTTGCGAGCGACATTCAGTCTTGCTGAAGATAATAAGGCTGACGGCGCAGTTCACAGGTGACATTTTTATATCACGTGACACGCTTAATTGCCACGTCAACTTATCACGGCAGGCCTATAAATAGGCATGATGTTACACAAGCTTTAGATACCAGTCATGCTGGTACCAGTCAAGCTCAAGCTGTGTTGAGTTCCCTTTAAAAGGGAACAAAAATGGTCTTTTTCATTGACATTAGGTTTTCATTTCCTGTTGTGGTTTCACTTTGCTCTTTTAGCTATTTGCTTTCAGATGATTTGCTATTGGAACAACATGAAGAGATGAAACATGAAAACAAAACTGTAGTGTCTTGGTTTTCCTCTGTATACTGAAAATAAATTATTCAGTGACTCTGTTAGAATGACAAGAACAAATCTCTGAATTTTACACAAAATGCCAATGGTGCCATGTAAACCTTGCTTAAACTATGCTTGCTTAAACTATGCTTAAACTATGTACTAACACTTAATGTGTGGAGATTGTTACCATACTTTTCTTAAGTAAATCTCACTCTAAAAATTTTTTTCTGTCTACCCACATATAAATAACAAGAATTTAAAAAATGGGTTAAGCAGACAAAAATACCGCTTCCTCTTACTCAGTGATGTGTCCTCTGCTTCTTCAGCCACCACAAAAAGTGTTCGATCCTCATTTTAAGGAGGACAGTGACTGCACCTGAGTAAAGCTAATTGGCTGCCTGAAAATAGGAGGACTTTTTGTTTTTCTCCAGTCCTTTGTTTGTGGCCAGTGCTCTATTTTTCACTGCTCTGCTTGGATCAATACTTATGAATATTATACAGAATTGATTCTTTTTTGCTGTTTGAAACTCTGATGAAACCGTGTTTTCATTAGCACATCAAAGTACATTTTAATGCACTTTTGCACACTTTATCTAAAGTTACAAAAGGTTTACGAAGCTTGAAAGACATCACAAATCAACCAAGGCACGTTCTTTGGAAGATCACTGTACTGCAAATATAGTAGCACAAAGTACTATGCACTGAACTTGAAAATGAAAAAATGCCTCTCCTATACAAAACCGATTTGTTCATCTGACAAGCACACTATCACAAGCCTACAGTTTCACTGCACTGATTAGCTAGTACAGGAGCTAGCTGTTGCTGCTGTCTGTCCTTTAACTTATGCTGAGGTAAACAGCATTACATGAATGACAGCAGAAAGAATAGCAAATGAAACTAACTGAAGTTTGGTATAATGCATTTAAATAAGTACAGTCCAAAGAGAGGTTATATCATCCTCCTTTTTCAAAGATTGTTCAGTTTAATTTTCTAAAAATTAAAATTTTTCTTAAAAAGTTGTAAAGTATCAAAATGTAAATTTATATTAACATTAATTATAACAAAGGAGAGGGTGTACACTATTTTTTATTTGCTTCTATCAAGTATTTGCTGTTTCATGTACTCCACCATTGGGTGAGGATGAACCTTTCAGAAATACACCATCATATATACAGTAAAGTGTGAGTCATTTATTATTCATAAGGCCCTTAACATCACAGATGATAATTTGAAGACTTGAGCCAGGCCTGTCCAGTGCAAGCAATATAATGTTGGAGAACGAATTTCTTGCAAGAACAGAAGCAAGATGCCATTGGTTTGAATGAATACCCAAACCATGCAGGGTGAAATATTAGAGAGAAATAAAATTAACCTGACATAAATATACGGCTGGGATGCCTAGCTCTACCAACATTTGATTGCAATATAAATCCTACCCATTAGAAAAGAACTCTTCTTCCACACAATATAGCCTCCTTCCCTGCACTAAAGAGCAGAATGTAACATGGCCCTGGTATCAACTGTAACAGTAGTGTGCATTTATCCCACAGCCTGCTGCACCACACACATCATTAATAGTCTTAATTTTAATCAATCTACTAGTAAATGGCATCATGACCTTTTCAGAATCAAGTTGTGTGAATCAAGTAACACACATGCAACATGGAAGTAATTGTAATTCTTTCTATGAAGCCCATGCTTATAATGAATTATAACCCCATTTATAATTATATATAAGCAAGTATTACTGCACTATAAACACTTTTATAATGACACATAAAGACCTATACTTCATTATAATAATAGTTATAGCTACATTTATATTATTGTTATAATTACTTATAAGTGGAGGCTGCAGCAGTGAGTGACGTGTCACAGGTGGCAGAGAAGAGGCCATGCTATCCAGTGACAATTGTAAACACCTCAACCTCTGCCAAGAGAGACAAAGCCTCAGCTGGGAGAAAACACTGTGCACTGTCTTCAAAGGAAGAAGTATAGCAAGACTATTTACAAATGCAGGTCTTGTGATGTGTTCCTGTGTACTATGTTGGATCATCTTTGTTTCACTGAGTTTGGATGTTAGAAAGTGTTACCGAAGTAATTAATAGCTTGTATTTCCTCTTTTTGTATGAGACATAGGGTTTGGTTTGTAAGCCCTTGCTTTGTAGGGAAAGACATGAACAACTAATTCATGTCTGCAGTCAGGTTTCTTTAATAAAAAATTGTTTAATGCAATAACTCTCAATACTTTAACTTTTGAGTCCTATCATTTCCAAATATTTTTGTACTTTAACTCAAGTAAAAATATAATTAGAAAACCTTAACTTTTATTAAGGTACAGTGGGGGAAATAAGTATTGAACATGTCAACATTTTATTCATTAAACATATTTCCAATGAGGCTATTCACATGAAATTTTCACAAGACTTTGGTATTAACTCAAGAAATCCACATATATAAAGTAATCCATAAATGAAGTTATGTGTAATAAAGCAGACTGACACAGGAAAAAAGTATTGAACACGCTAACTGAAATTTATTTAATACTTAGTGCAGTATCCTTTGTTTGTAATGACAGCTTCAAGACACTTCCTGTATGAAGAAATTAATCGGCTGCGGTATTGAGGTGTGATTTTGTCCCATTCTTTTAAATATATTGTCTTTAAATCTTGTTCAATTGGATTCAAGTCATGTGATTGACTGGGCCATGTGAATGCCTTGATTTATTTTCTCTGAAACCAGTTGAGAGTTTCCTTTTCTGTATGCTTTGGATTGTTGTCCTGCTGGAAGGTCCACATACGTCTCATCTTCATCATCCTGGTGGATGGCAGCAGATTCTTCACAAGAATCTCCCAGTAAAGGGCTCCATTCAATTGCTTCAATTATAAAAAGTCTGCCAGTACCATGCAATGAAAAACAGCCCCACACCATCAGGGCTCTACAGTGTGACCATTTCACTCGCATTTGCGACTGAAAAGTTCTTTGTGTGACTGTGAAAAAATATTTAGGAGCACCGGTGCGAGTGACCTGTTCGGAGTTGTATAATACAATCGGAATAAAAACTAAAACTCCAAAATCTACACCACGCAACAGTTACGTTCACACTGCTTTTCATCACCTCAGTCAACCGAACAAGTGTGTACATACTGCAAAGAAGCCATTATGATGACGAGAGTAACACTGTACATCATCTGCTTCTCTCAACTTCCCGATCTCTACTTTTATTGATCCCGCTAAATTACCTGAAACTGTAACTGTGATCTGCTCATGTAGACACAGTGGTATATTAATAATAATGTTAATGCTACAAGGTGGGTTTTTATTCAAACTTCCTTATTAAATAATTCCTCACTAATCATAATCAAGAGTAGCAACTGTTTAGTCTGTACACATACAGTACACTGCCGATCTTCTTCACTCTCTTCACTAACTCCTCCCGGCTCACACGCACAGTGCATTCATTTCATTTAAACTCACGGCTGCCAGATATCACTAGAAAAGTCAACTCCTGTTTCCATGATCTGATTTAATCCCCCCAAAAAACACAATATTATCAGCAGACATGGCAACACTGTACTGAGGGAACCGATCTAAAAGCAACAACTGATAAACAAACAAAAAACTAATAAAATGTAAAGACATAAAATGTACTTAGTTATAAATAAATCATTTAATATAAAAAATAGATATCATAATGACTTCATACAATAAGAAATTAAATTATGTTTAATTACTATGGGTTGCACTTAATATCAATTTGACATTAAGCTTAGTTTGCTATCTCCTTAGAAGGCTATTAGCCTTTTCCTAATATGGATCATGCTTGTGTTGGTCTACTTTTAATTCGGACTCTTATATTTAAAAATACATATTTTATGCTTGTTTATTTATCAATTAACCAACAGTATTTCTCATTGCTATTATTTTAATTCAATTAACAGTAACCATGAGCAGAGAGCTTACATTTAACTGTTTATGACAGACCTCCTGATTAAAGCTTAACCAAAAAAAAGATTGGTATCTGGATCGGTATCGGACGTAAAAATCCTGATCGGTGCATCCCTGATGAACACCATTAAACTAAAGCGCTGTGCATCTGACTGGTAAATGAACTCACCCAATCACATCCTATATGAGATTATTCAGATATCTACACAATATACGCAGAGCAGTTCGAGAACTGGCTCCAGTCCAGAACCATGACAATGGAAAATGTCTAATAGCGTAGCTTTAAATATATTTAAGAGGAGCCGACTTCAAAGACTGAATATTGAGGTTTTTTGTATTTGTTTACAAGGTGGAACAGGTTAACGGTTGTTTTTTTGCATACAGACTGTAAATTTAACTGAAAATATTAAATTTAGTTTATCAGAAGGTAAATTAATCTGTGCGTGGCCGGTTGATGACGGAGTGATATTGCTTCCACTTGCAGATAATGGCCCCAATGGTGCTTACTGAAGGATTCAGAAGTTTTGAAATACGTCTGTATCCGATTCCATCAATATGTTTTGCAGCAATAAGGTTGCAAAGGTCTTGGGAGAGCTCTTTGCTTTTACCCATCATGAGATGTTTCTTGTGTGACACCTTCGTGACGATAAGCCTTTTTATAGACCATCAGTTTACTAACCCAGCTGATATTAATTTGCGCATATAGGAGGTATAATTACTTAAGTATTTCAGCTGGTTCCTTGCCTTACCTTGTCTTGGAGAACTGCTTTTTCTTAGCGTCTTCAATACTTTTTTCCTGTGTCATTCCACTTTAATACACATAACTGTATTTATGGACTTTGATGTTGTGAATTCTTTATATTTCTGGATTTCTTGAGTTAATACTGATGTCTGGTGAAAATTTCATGTGAATAGCCTCATTGGAAATATAGTGGCTGAAAATTTTTTTGATGCGTTCAATACTTATTTCCCCCACTGTATAATTTTTTTTTCTCATTGTATTAGCTTCTAATTCAGACCTTTGAGTGAAGCTACTTGACTAAGCAAACTACTGTTATGAACAGATATAGCTAATGACAGATATAGCTAATGAATATACAAAGAGAACCAACAAATCCTAAACTAACTAAATCTTGTCTGCATCAGCTGCTCTTTAGGGACACTGGACACCACTGGTCTTTCAAACAACTAGCTAATCTCAGTAACATGCAATTTAAATTTATTTGTTGATATCTTCCTGATGAGACACAGTGTCAAAGTTTTCACTGGAGTATTGGAGCTCAAACACTTCATTGAGAAAAATTTGCTTACTTTTTGTCAATGACACTTTCTTAGAAAAGAATAATGATATCCCCTATGCAAGAATTTACATAGATCCACCCTAACATTAAGAAGAAGCCTTCATTTGTATTTTATATACATTATAACACAGTGAAATTCTTTTTCCCCCCCCACATATCCCAACTTGTTGGGAAGCTGGGGTCAGAGCACAGGGTTAGCCATGATATAGCACACCTGGAGCAGAGAGAGAGTAGGGACTTGCTCACAGGACCAACAGTGGAAGCTTGGGGTTCTGGGGCTTGAACCCCCATCCTTCTAATCAATAACCCTGAGCCTTAACCATTGAGCCACCACTGCCCTAAAACCACCTGCCTAATATTGTGTTCATTCAACTTGTGTCATCAAAACAGCTCTGACCCATCGAGGCATGGACTCCAAGACCTCTGAAGGTGTGCTGTGGTATCTGGCACCAAGATGTTAGCAGCAGATCCCTCAAGTCCTGCAAGTTGTGAGGTGGGTCCTCCATGGATCAGACTTGTTTGTCCAGGATATCTGATGCTCAATTGAATTGATTTCTGGGGAATTTGGAGGCAAAGTCAACACCTTGTACTCTTTGTCATGTTCCTTAAACCATTCCTGAAAAATATTTGCAGTGTGGCAGGACAAATTATCCTTCTGAAAGAGGCCACTGCCATTAGAGAATAATGTTGCCATGAAGAGGTGTAGTTGGTCTGCAACAATGTTTAGGTAGGTGATATGAGTCAAGTTAACCTCCACATGAATGCCAAGAACGAAAATTTCCGAGCAGAACATTGCCCAGAGCACCCAGAACTTTGCGTGTAGCCCTCAAGGTGAATTCATTGACAAAAAGCCATGAATAGACCTATTTTCAAATAAGGCTGAACCAGAATCTGGCAGAAGGTCTCTCTTTTATATTGTGCTTGTAAATGTACACAGTACATGCCTCTCATGCATGCATAACTAAGCTCTCTGCACACACTGGCATGAGGCCAAGATGGTAATGCGAATTAGTTTTTTTTTTTTTAGGAATCAATAAAGTGAGGCTTCAGCACAAAATAATTGAGTAAGTGAAACTGAGAAGCATGGTTCTATAACCTTTTCCATAGAATATTAATATTTCTTTGTCCAGTTTTCATTAAATAAAATGATATGCTGTGTTGCATTCTCATGATTATTGTGTATTCATTGTAGAAATATAAAATACAATAATCATGAGAACAGCAATGCATCATATTGTAATTTTTAATTTGTGTGTTTTGGGATTATTTTGGTCAGTGACAATCAAATATGATACACTTTATGGCCAAAAGTATGTGGACACCTGAATATTGACCATCTCATTCCAAAACGATGGGCATTATTATTGAGTTGGTGCCCCCTTTGCCAGGGGTGGATTTAGTGATTTGGGGGCCCTAGGCAAAATAGGAATGGGGCCTGCTACTGCCTGTCCCAGCCTTGCTGTTCTTTGGCTGTAATGCTAGAGCCATCAGTGCCTGCAGAACTACTGTCACGATCTCCCCTGCAGACGGCGCTGCAGCGTGCGACATGCACTGGAGGCCGGAGGGCGCACGCGTGCACGAGTCAGAGTGCTCAGTGAGCGCCCGCTCTTTGATTGCATATGGAGGACTGTGACTGTTTACTATGGACATGTGCCTTTGTTTTGGTTTTTGGTCTGTCTCCTCCCTGTTCAGTTATTGGTTGGTGTTCGAGGGTGTGTCATGATTGTTTCCAGCTGTATGCGTTCAAGTTTAATTACATTTGTGATTTAAACCCCTCGTGTTGCTGTGCACCTTGCACAGTATTACGTTTAACTAACTAAGTATAAGTATAGATGTGTATACGGAAGTTAGCTTTGAGCTAAGCGGTCGTGTTCTCGTGTCCTGTTTTTGTTTCATGTTTCATGCCTCGAATCTCGTTCCATGCTTCGATCGTGTATCTTGTTTCATGTTTATTGACTTTGTGTTTTGAATAAAGACTTTAATCTGCACTTGCTTCCATTTTAGTCTCGTGACGTGACAGAATAAGGTGCCGAAAACTCGGAGGCAGCAGATAAACATGGACATCGCTTGGTCACCCCTGTTTGCGGAATACTTTGATCTGTGTCCTGGCACGTTCCAGAGCACACCAAAGTTTGAGGAAGACCTTACGCCATGTCTCGGCACGTGCCTGGGCCACCCGGTGTTTTCTGACCCCGGTAAAAACGCCACTCTACATTCCTTCTCCAAAGAGGCCTGCGTGTGACTTTTCACCACCCCCGGGAGCGTCGATCTGCTGCTTTCCGGCTCCACAGTGGACGTAGTTCAGTTTCTCCACTCCATGGAGGAAGCCGTTTGGCTCTCCTCCACGGTTGAGAACTGCACTCCACCTTCCAGCTCGGAGGAGAACTCCATTCCGCCTTCCTGCTCGGCGGAGAACCTCACTCCGGTTTCCTGCTCTGCTTAGGACGTCGCCCCGCTGTCCTGCTCTGCTGAGGACGTTGCCCTGCTGTCCCGTCCTGCTGAGGACGTCACCCCGAGTCCCAGTCCCGCTGAATACGTCGCCCCGAGTCCCAGCCCCGCTGAATACTTCGCCCCGAGTTCCAGCCCTGCTGAGGACATCACCGCGAGTTCCAGCCAAGCTGAGGATGTCGCCCCAAGTTCCAGCCCTGCTGAGGACATCGCCCCGAGTTCCAGCCCCGCTGAGGACGTCGCCCCGAGTTCCAACCCCACTGAGGACGTCGCCCCGAGTTCCAGTCCCGCTGAGGACGTTGCCCCACGTTCCAGCTCTGCTGAGGACGTCGCCCCGCGTTCCAGCTCCGCTTAGGATGTTGCCCTTATCTCAAGCCCTGCTGAGAACACAGCCCTGATCTCGAACCCTGCTGAGAACACGGCCCTGATCTCAAACCCTGCTGAGGAAGGCGTTCTCACGCGTTTCACTGTGGAGGCCACTCAGTTTCCTGGTTCAGCAAAAGACAGGTCCCCCAGGGGACCAGGACCGCCATTGGAGGGGAATGTCCTCCTCCCGGAGCGCCTTTGGGAGGAGGGGGGGTTTCTGTCACGATCTCCCCTGCAGATATTGCTGCGCCGCGCGACTTGCACAGAAAGCCATAGGGTGCGTGCGTGCACGAGCCAGAGTGAGCGAGTGCTCTGCCAGCGCATGCTCTTCGATTGCGTATGGACGATGGTGACTTTGTTTACTATGGACACCTGCATTTGTTTTGTTCTGTCTCACCCCTGTGTTGTTATTGGTAGGTGTTCGAGCGTGTGTCATTATTGTTTCCAGCTGTCTGCGTTCAAGCTTAATTACGTGAGTTATTTAAACACCTTGTTTTTCTGTGCACCTCGCGCAGTATTATAAGTTTAAGTTCAGAGTTATATGTGTATATGGAAGTTACCTTGATGCTAAGCAGTTGTGTTCTCGTGTCTTGTTTTTGTTTCATGCCTCGAATCTCATTTCATGTTTAGACCTCGATTCTAGCTTCAAGACTAGCTTCAAGACATTCTAGCTTTAGACCGCGTTTCATGTTTATTGACTTTGTGTTTTTGGATAAAGCCTTTAATCTGCACTTGTTTCAGTTTCCAGTCTCGTCACGTGACAGAATACTGTGCCCTAAACTCGGAAGCAGCAGACCCAAACCATGGAAGCAGCAGGAGAACGAGGAGAGTGTCATGACAGTAAATATACGGATTACTGGCCACCTTTCTTATCAGTCCAGTTTCCACAGAGGATTGCCGTTGAACTCCCGCCGGAGATGTATGGGTTGGAGAGCTGCCAGCTGCTGTTCCTTTTTCACAGCCAGGTGTACATCGTCAGCCTGACGCACCCCAAGCCACCAAGAAACAGTGGCTTGGGTCCTTAGTGTCCCGGTTTTATGGCCCAGCCCGGGATTGGGTGGAGCAGCTGGTCCGTACAGGGTCCAGTGCCCTCCACAATGTCACTCAGTTTGCGGAACTTTTTCTGGAGGATTTCGCGCAGCCAGGGCAACTAAACAGCCTGGATGTACTGGAGAGGGAAATCAATGTGACGAACAAGGCGGCCCTGACATTCCACCTCTATTGTGAATGGTTGGACCGAGTAGAATCCGCAGCTCCACTTCAGATTCCGGTCAACGTGGTGGAGAGCACATCAAGATGCATGACAGAGGGCATGCTTGAGACCCATGAGAAGGTCTCCACTGTAGAGCTCCAGCCAGAGGTCAACGTAACAACCTCAGAGCTCCAGTCAGAGGTCAACGTGGTGACCTCAGAACTCCAGCCAGAGGTCAACATGATGACTTCAGAGCTTCAGCCAGAGGTCAATGTGGCGACCGCAGAGCTTCAGCCAGAGGTCGATGTGGCGACCCCAGAGGTTCAGCCAGAGGTCGACGTGGCGACCTCAGAGCTTCAGCCAGAGGTGGACGTGGCGACCTCAGCCCCAGAGTTTCAGCCTGAGACCCAGGAGGAGGTCTCAGCTCCAGAACTCCAGAATAAGGGCAAGTTCCTGCTAGAGGTCAACGAGGTGACCTCCCAAGTCATGTTCAGGTCTGAGGTCGAAGGGACAGCCTCTCATGCTAAGTTTCTGCCCAAGGTCGAAGAGGACGTCGCCCCGATTTCCAGTCCTGCTGAGGGCATCGCCTCGCTTTCCAGCTTCGCTGAGGACATCGCTTTGCGTTCCAGCTTCGATAAGGACATCGCTCTGCGTTCCAGCTTCGCTGAGGAAGTTGTCCTGCTTGCCTGTTCCGCTGAGGGCATCGCCCTGCTTGTCTGTTCCGCTGAGAACGTCACTTTGTTTTCTTGCTCTGCTGAGGATGCCGTTCTGTCTCCTGTTTCAGCTGGGGGCATTATGCCCAGGGGGCCAGGACCGCCAATGGAGAGGAGTGTTTAGGGGGGGTTCGTAACAACTACAATCTGCCTTCACGCATATCTGTTAATTAAAACACTTCATAGGCTTTATAAAAACTTTTTGCTTTCCTCCCACTTTCTCTTTTTTTCAGTACCACTGCTTCACTTCATTTTTGCTCTGTCTGTACACTACACATGACATTGCCGATATCTGGGGGGGGGGGGGGTGCTTACACACTCATAAAGTAAGCATTCTGATGGCATTTTAGCATATGGATTTTTAGAAAAACATAATTAATTAGTGAAAGGTAAAAATACAATTTTCTTAACCATAAGTTTATGCAGCATTCTGGGGACCCTTGGTAGCTCGGGTCCCAAGACAATTGCCGACCTTTGCCTAATGGTAAAGTCTACCCTTTCCCTTTGCTACTCTTCTGAGAAGACTTACCACTTGATTTTGGAGCATGGCTGTGGGGATTTGTGCAAGTTGGTGTTCCGAATGTTCCAAAAGGTGTTCAGTGGGGTTGAGGTCAGGGCTTTGTGCAGGCCACTCCAGTTCTTCCACACCTCACTTTGTGCACAGAGGCATTGTCATACTGGAACAGGTTTGGGGCTCTTATTTCAACTGAAGGGAAATCTTAATGCTACAGCATATAAAGACATTGTAGAGAATGATGTGTTTCCGATTTTTGGCAACAATTTGGGGAAGAACCACATATGGGTGCGATGGTAAGGTGTCTAAAAACTTTTGTCCATTTTGTGTAACAAGAATCTTGAAATTCTTTCCATATTTAACTCCTCATTTTAAGTCTCTAGTTAAAGTATTTGATATGTACAGCAGAGTCTTTGGGGACCATGTCATTGCCAGCAGTGAGGATTGTTTTTTTTACACAGTTACATCTGGTTAAATTATCAGCTATTTAATTTTAATGTGCCATCATGAAACACATACTACTTAGATATTATGGTAGTTGAACTTGGGCTGAATACTAAAAAGTCATGTGACTTTGAAAATAGTGCTTACATTTGAGTGCAATATCAACAATAACAGAGCATGCCAAAATCATCTGTGTCTGGAAATACCTGGGGAGATATTATTAATTGTGAGACATCATTAGTCAGGATGATTTTTTTTTATTAGTCTGTAATTTTAAATAAATATAATAAGTTGACTTTACATGCATCAGTCATTCGTAATAATGTTTGATGGCTTGTCATGATACAACATAATGTGTTGCTTAAGTTATTTAATTGTTTCTAAATTGCTTCTAAATTAAGAAGCTAACTGCTAACACCTACTCTCTTGAAATTACTTTGTTTTATCTAGAGTTATACAGATTTTCTGCTTGAACTAAAAGTACATTGACAATATAGCACTCCAGCTGACAGTTATAGAAGTACATGGAGGATAAAATGCCAAGCACTGATCCTTTTTACTATTTGAACAGTTGTTGGCCCACTGGTCATTTTGTCCCAGATCCTTGACAGCTGTCCAGTAATTAGACAGAAATGGATGAAATATCTGGTAATGAAATGTGAAGGGTCTAACCAGCTGAGAAAATTACTGACCTCACTACCCTTGACGGTTAGACTGGTGTGCACTGAAATGTGTTCTGAATGGAAAATATGCACCTGTTATAGCTGACAGTGCTGCTTTGCAAAGACATAAATGTTTGGATACTCCTTTAGTACACTACAGCAGACATCCAGCAACCTAAACTCTTAAGACAAAGTCAGATCAAAGTCTTGAATAAATAAATAAATAAATAAATAAATAAATAAATAAATATAATATAATTGTGCCAACATATTAATTTCTTTCATTAGAAAACTGATATTTTATTTACAAAAATTGTTTTTAAAGGATTACTTGCAGCGAAATATTCCAAAAAGCAGCCAATAAGTGTCCAGCATAGGTGTGAACTCCTTTAATACTGTTTAAAATGCATCTCAGGGGGCTTCCTCAAGAAATTGGTTGAGAAAATGCCAAGAATACATTTCTGGAAATTCTAGGCAAAAAGGGTGTCTACTGTCAAGATGCTAAAATACAATTTTTTTTTTATTTAGTATTGATCTTTTATCACAGCATACTTCCCATAGTTCCATTTGTGTTATTCCAGAGTTTTGATGACTTTATTATTATTCTCAAATGTGGGGGGGGGGGGGGGGGAATAATAAAGAATGAGTGTGTCTAAACTTTTGACTGGTAGTATATATATATATATATATATATATATATATATATATATACACAGTGCCCTCCCTCCACTAATATTGGCACCCTCTGTAAATATGGAAAGCAAAGAAGGCTGTGAAATAATATTTTTTTATTGTTTAACTTTTGATCTTTTGTTCAAAAAAATCACAAAAATACTCTGCTCTCATGGATATCAAACAATTGCAAACAAAACATAGGTTTATCAAAAAAAAACCTTTGTTAAATATTGGTGTGCAACAACTATTGGCACCCCTATGAATTCATATGAGAAAAATATATTTGAAGTATATTCCCATTGATATTTTAATTTTTTTTTTAGTACACCTGGGTTACTAGGAACAGGAAATTGTTCAACCATGACTTCCTGTTTCACAGAGGTATAAATATAAGGTATCACATAAGACCAAGGAATATAGCTGTGATGTGCGGCAAAAGGTTGTTGAGCTTCACAAAATGGGAAGTGGCTATTAGAAAATAGCACAAGCATTGAAAATGCCCATTTCCACCATCAGGGCAATAATTGAGAAGTTTCAGTCAACTAGAAATGTTATGAATGAACCTGGAATTGGACGTGTGTCTATATTGACTCAACGCACTTTGAAGAAGATGGTTCAAGTGGCCAAAAAATATCTAAGGTTCACAGCTGGAGAATTGAAGAAGTTGCTTTTTATGGGATTAATCTAAAATCTAGTTGCGTCATGGGGTCAGAAAGTCTCCAAAACTACAATACTAGTCACCTACATCACCACAAGTTATTTGGAAGGGTTTAAAAAAGCCTCTACTCTCATCCAAAAACAAACACAAGTGTCTTCAGTTTGCCAGACACTACTGGAACTTCAAAAACACCAGAGGTGGTTGTGGCACACACAGAGAGGTAGACCTATGGAAAAGTACCTCATGTCCACGGTTAAATATGGTGATGGCTCTTTAATGTTTTGATGCCAGAGGACCTGATCATTTTCTTACGATACACGGCATCATGGACTCTATCAAATATCAATAGATATTAAATGAAAACCTGACTGCCTCTGCCAGAAAGCTTAAAATGGGCCATGGTTGGATCTTCCAGCAGGACAATGATCCAAAACATACAACAAAATCACCGCAAAAATGGTTTACTGACCACAAAATCAAGGTCCTGCCATGGCCATCCCAATCCCCTGACTTGAAACCCATAGAAAACCTGTGGTATGAACTGAAGAGGAGAGTCCACCAGAGTTTGAAGGATCTGGAGAGATTTTGTATGGAGGAATGGTCTCAGTGATCAATGATCTCTTGTCATGTATTCTCCAACCTCATCAGGCATTATAGGTGAAGACTCAGACCTGTTATCTTGGCAAAGGGAGGTAGCACAAAGTATTGACTAAAAGGTTGCCAATAATTGCACACCTATAGTTATCAAAGTTTTTAAAAAATATATATATAAACATGTTTTTTGTTTGCAGTTGTTTGATATACATGAGAGCAGAGTATTTTTGTCAATTTTTTAAACAAAAGATCAAAAGGTTGTGTATGTGATTGTGCCCTGCGATGGACTGGCACCCCATCCAGGGTGTACCCTGCCTTGGGCCCGATGCTCCCTGGGATAGGTTCCAGCTTCCCCGCAATCCTGTAGGATAAGCAATATAGAACATGGATGGATGGTTGGATATAAACATGTATATATCGGCAGCTGCCACAGTTCCTGTAAATTAACCTAATGCCAATAAACCTAATTAGTTTCAAAATGTTCCTCTAGCTGTTGCTTTTTAGTACTGTAACACTTACTTTTCCAGCCTTTTGTTGCCCCCGTCCCAACTTTTTTGAGATGTGTTGCGGCCATTAAATTCAAAATGACCTTTTTTTTTAAAAAAAAAAAAGATGGTACATTTACTCGGTTTAAACATTTGATATGTTTTCTATGTCCTATTGTGAATAACATATGGGTTTATGAGATTTGCAAATCATTTGCATTCTGTTTTTATTTACATTTTACACAGCGTCCCAACTTTTTTGGAATTGGGGTTGTAGTTCATAGTTCTTTTTTTAGTTGAAAGGAAAGTCATTTTCATAAATTCAGTTGATGTCACACAATTTTTTGAAGCACTGAATTCATTATGTGCTGCAGCGTTTGAAAGATTCACAAGATTAATTTTGTCACATAATTTATTTTGAGTCATGAAATTCATTTTGTTACAAAATTATTTTGTGAGTCAAATGATTTATTTCATACAGAGTGAGGATTATACAGTGGCTTTTTCTCCAATGTAATTGTATTATTATTATTCAATTTATTTGTATACCGCTTTTTACAATAGACATTGTCTCAAAGCAGCTTTACAGAAATATCAACATGGTATACAGATATTAAATTGTACTGGAATTGTATCTAAAATAGGAATATGTTTCAGTGAAATTAATCTGGCAGTAATTACAGTAGATTTCTATTTTATTATTTTTATTTTACAAACCCCTGTTAAAACTGCAGGATTTTGTTTCCCTAAACATTTATATTTGCATTTCACTTGCATTTTGATGGTTGTTATTAAAGGTTTTTTTTTAAAAAAAAAGTTCTGACATGATTGATCTTGGTTTCATATATACATCACAAAAACCTATAGTTGAAACAGGGGTGTGTAGACTTTTTGGTGAATTTCTCTTTAGGATTAATAAAGTTATCTATCTATCTATCTGTCTGTCTGTCTGTCTGTTTGTCTGTCTGTCACAAATATACTCCATATCTACATTCTACAATATATACTCAAAACACTCTTGTTTATTTAATGTAGCATGTTTTTCCTGAGCAGCTATTATTACATATTAGCTAAAAATGGTATTATGTGAATCTCAGGTTACACAGATTGTGCTTTTGCCATGTAATCAGAGAAGGAACTCTGAACTACAGTTCCCAGCAGCCACTGCATCACAGTCACATGACCATCTGCACCTGAATCACGTTCCTGTTAATTGAGCACTCCTGTATATAGCCACAGTTTGCGCTGCACTCTTCGTTTCACATTTGTCTTTCTTTGCCTTTGTCTATGTTGCCGTGTTTTGTTCTTTGGTTTATGGTTAGTCTTTGCCACAGTGTTTTGCCCCAAAGTCATAGTGTCTTTTTGTATGTTGTTTAATTCTTTATTCAACTTAAGAAGTCTGCACTTGCATCCTTCTCAAGCTCCATATCATGACAGCTCTACTGCTTTCCTCCATATCAGTTGAGAGTGTTTTAGTTTTGACAGTAGAGACCTACAGTACATGTGATGTCATTTCTGTTTGAAAAATGAAAATTACTTGGCAAGCTTCATTTCTCACGCCTCCACGTTTCCTGATCACTCTATCTCCCGGATAGCTTTTTCCACACACACCACAATGCTACAAAAATGAGCAATGCTTAAACAGTAGTTTAGTTTAGTTTTGAGTTCATTCATCAAGCTTTTCATTTCTGTGAGGCCAGAGAATTTCATCCACACATTTTTTTTTCTAGTAACACACCTGGGGGGGACAAAAAACAGAGCGAGTATATGTCGAACCTGGATTTTGCCTTGTTGTCTGCAAAAGTTTCCTCTGTAGCCTATAGAGGTCGTACCCTGTCTTGTGTATAGGACAGGAACTCAATAGTATTCAGAAGGGAGGAATATGGTGGGGGGAAAAAACACCACCAGGAAACATGGAAGAATTTCAAACCACTGATGCAACCTACCACAAATTGTCTCAATTCCAGTTCATGACATTGTAATTTATTTGTTCAGAAAATTGATATGCTCACCAATCTTTCTCCAGACCTTTTGTTTTTTCAGGCTCTAGTACATTCAAATGTGACTCTTACACATGGTAGAATTCTGACATTTGTGTGAAATATACAAACATAGCAGTTGAACAGAAAGTTGCACCATGTTGTACTAACTGACCTCAACTTGGGGTAAATGGAAAGTATGGATGTGAGCAGATAGCAAAGTGAAATAACATGTTAACTTTATCCCAAGATTTCCTTGTAGTTTTCATTGCACATTTTGTTATTTGTGTGAAAAACATGAAAAAGATTTTTTGACATCTATATTAAGACAGTTGGTTACACCAAGAGCATCAAACTTAGCTAAATTAGCAGAAACCTTACCACACGTAATTCCACCAAAATTCACACTGATTATAGAACATTCATTTGTGCCAAATAAACTGTATTTGTTTGTTTATTTTGTGCAAAAATAGCTAGCTTTCATTCTCAAGATAACTGTATTCACACATTTTTCCACAATAGATTGTTTCACGATATATGTTGTTAATTCAGTACAGTCATAATTACTTTTGATATTAAAAATAACATGTTCTTGACAAAGTTTTTATGCAGACAAAGGTGCATCACAATGTTGGTGTTTTTTTTTTCATGTAATTCATATCATGTTAAATTTAGCACCATTGGTTCATACATTATCACATCATTAAAATAAAAATATTAATCAACAGTCCCATGTGCAATATGTGTAGAATTGTATGGAAAACATGAAAAGATAAATAATGGCATCATTTCAGCATATACAGCCTTGTTTAGGTTTGTATGTTTGGATGACGTACAATCCCACTGAGATAAGGTCCCAAGTTTACAAAAACAAGTTTAGATAAAACATTATGGTAAAATGGATATTCTGAGTCTGTGGGTTTGCTGTCAGCTACAGTGTAGTTGGATTTGACCCAATTCTTTAGCATTAACATTTTGGAAAAGCATGCACTGTTATGCCTCATTCGAAAAGCAGTCCTGCCTGAAATGTGCTAAACAAACTGTAAAGCTCAGAGTGAAATCTGAAATACAGACATCTGGGATGTCTGTAAAAATACATTTAAACCTCTCCTATTTACTTTTTTCATTACAGTAACATCACAACAATTAAGAATTATAAATTTACCTATTAAATGGACTGTCTTACAGTGGCGGCTTGTTCAAATGGCTCTGCTCCACCATATATCAGCTGTTCAACAAATGTTAATCTTCATGTCCAACAGGTTTAAAAATATACAGATATAAGCTGATGATTCATCAATTTGCCCGCCTTCCTAGATGTTGCTCAGTCATGGGGAAGTGTGCTTACTGCCCCATTTAGTTCCACAAAGTTATTATAGCACCTAGTGATAAAACATGGGAACTGCACTACCACTGGCCCAGCAATCACACTGCACCATACTCAGTGGAGGAGCAGCGGACAGGACAATTAATGATAGGGTTTCCAGGGTCATGTTTTTATGCCAAATTTGAAATTATTTTGAAAATATACTCAGTGGCCACCAACTGGAGCATAAATTATAGTTTAATAATTGGAATTAAAGCCAATAAATTTCTGCAAACAAAGTCAAAGTGTAAGTGCAGACAATGTATCTTTAATGTGCAGAACCATTTCTACAGTAAGATATAATGAAAAGATTGGTAGAGGGAATGGAGAATAATGCAGTAATAATGTGTGTACATCAGAAATGTGTATACACAATGATGACCTTGTTTCCCATGCAAAGGCTTTTTGAGATGCAGTTGGGCTGCGATTTTTCTGAAACATAAATTCTGTAAACACACCTGCCATATCAAACTCAAAGTTTAACTAAAACTGTTAAAATCAAGCTGCTAGGCTCTTTGCTGTTGATGTTGTTGACGCTTAACTGCCTTTTATGGGGTTAATCTAAAAATTCACTAGATAGTAGCCTATAGCATAAGACAAATGTGCTAGCCCCTAATCTTAAAATTGTTTATGTTGTTATTAATTTTGACCTGCCTCACCAACACCTACAGTCATGTAAAATAATAATAAGAAGAAGAAGAAGAAGAAGAAGAAGAAGTACACCCCATGGAAATTGCTAGGTTTTTGTTTTGTTTTTGTTTTTTTTTGTTTTTTAAACATATTTGGACAAGCAAACATTTGATCCTCTTTGAAACAGTGCCTATTAATAAAGTTGATACACTCTATCAAATGACATAAAATTGACATTTTGTAATAATTTTCACAATCAAATTAACAAAAAAAAAACCAGATCAGACATATGGAAAAAGTAAGAACACCCCTACATTTATCACACCTTCCAATCCATAAAATTAGAATCAGTTGTTCAAGACTGGGTGCCAGTGATTTGAACCTGCTTAGGAAGTGTCTTTTTCTACCCCTCTCGTATCTAGTATCTGGTGTTTCCTTTGCTATTGAGGTGTGTGGGGTCATCATGCCAAGATTTAAAGAGTTCTTTGAGGCCTTCAGAGAAAAAGGTTTCGGATGCCTATGAATCTGGCAAGGGATTTAAAAAGATCTCCTCCAAATTATTTAAAATACATTATTCCACTGTAAGGAAAATAATCTACAAATGGCACAGATTTCAAACGACTGCCAATTTGTCCAGGACTGGCTGTCCCAGCAAATTCAGCCCAAGACCAGACCGTCTGATGCAAAAAGAAGTCTCCAAGAACCCCAAAATTTCATCACAGGATCTGCTATTAAGTCTTTCAATTGTTGTCAAAGTGCATGCTTCTACACTGAGAAAGAGATTGCACAAATGTGACCTGCATGAGAGGCATTCCAGGAAAAAACCTTCACAAGACTACAGTTTGCCAATGAGCATATAGGTAAAGACCAGGCCTTTTGGAATAATATGCTCTGGACAGACGAATCAAAGATAGTTATTTGGCCACAGTAACAGCAGACATGTTTGGTGCAAACCAAAGACAGACTTTTAGGAGAAGCACCTCATACCAACTGTGAAGCACGGTGGTAAAAATGTTATGGTTTGGGGTTGCTTCACTGCCTCAGAGACTGGACAGGTTGCATTCATTGATTCAATTATGAATTCTGCATCATATCAAAGAATGCTTGAATATAATGCGAGGCCAACTATCCAAAAGTTGAAGTTGAACTGAAAGTGGACCTTTCAACAGGATAATGACCCTAAGCACACTAGCAAATCCACCAAGGAATGGTTCAAAAAGAAAGATATGGAGGGTTATAGAATGGCCTAGTCTAAGCCCTGATGTGAATCCCATTGAAATTTTGTAGGGGGATTTTAAGTGGGCAATACATGCAAGAAAACTCTCAAACATCTTGCAACTGAAAAAATATTGCATGGAAGAATGGTCAAAAATTCCAGCAAGCTGATGTCAGAGACTGGTGGACAATTATGCAAAACAAGAAGTTATTACTGCTAAAGGGAGCAATACTAGCTTCTAAGGCCAAGGGTGTACTTACTTTTTCCACAGTCGAATATCACATATATTGATATTTCTGTTGAATAAATGATTGAAAAAGTATTTTAACATACTAGACACGCTTTCAAAGATGATCAAATGTTTGCTTGTTTAAATATGTCAAAAAAGCCAACGATTTCCATGGGGAGTACTTATGTGTGGACTTTATGGGCTAGTGAGGGAATGGTACATTTTGAAACTTAAATGTAATGCTTGCTTCAGGTCTTTCCACCACATTTCTATTGGATTAAGGTCAGGACTTTGACTTGGCCATTCCAAAACAATATCTTTATTCTTCTTTAACTGTTCTTTAGTAAAATGGCTTGCTGCATGACCCACTTTCCCTTGAGATTCAGTTCATAAACAGATGTCCTGACATTTGCCTTTAGAATTCGCTGGAATAATTCATAATTCATTGTTCCATCAATGATGGCAGGCCATCCCAGCCCAGATGCAGCAAAACAGGCCCAAAGCATGACACTACCACCATCATGTTTCACAGATGGGATAAGGTTCTTATGCCGGAATGGAGTGGTTTCCTTTCTCCTTTTTTCCTTTCTTTAAACCAAAAAGTTCTATTTTTGTCTCATCCGTCCACAACGCATTTTTCCAAAAGCCTTCTGGCTTGTACATGCGATCTTTAGCAAATGCTGACAGGCAGCAATTTTCTTTTTGGAGAGAACTGGTTTTCTCCTTGCAGCCCTGTCATGCACACCATTGTTGTTCATTGTTCTCCTGATGGTGGACTCATGTACATTAGTATTAGCCAATGTGAGAGAGGCCTTTAGTTGCTTAGACATTACCCTAGGTTCCTTTGTGACCTCGTGGACTATTCCATGTCTTGCTCTTGGAGTGATTTTTGTTGGTCAACCACTCCTGCAGAGGGTAACAATGGCCTTGAATGTCCTCCATTTGTACACAGTATGTCTAACTGTGGATTGGTGGAGTCCATACTCTTTAGAGTTTTGTAACCTTTTCCAGCCAGATGAGCATCAACAACTCTTTTTCTGAGGCGCTGAGAAATCTCCATGTACTCTATTTGAGGATCAGAATTTGATAGTTCCCTGTTCTTTAAATAAAACAGGGCACTTACTCACACCTGATTGTCATCCCAGAGATTTAAATCACCTGACTCTAATTTCACCTTCAAATTAACTGCTAATCCTAGAGATTCACATACTTTTGCCACTCACAGATATTTAATAATCAATTATTTTCTTCAATAAATAAATGACCAAGTATAATATTTTTGTCTCATTTGTTAAATTAGTTTCTCGTCATCACCTTTTTGGACTTGTGTTAAAATCTGAAGAAGTATAGAAAATTCTAGCAAATTCTAACTTTCAAGCACCACTGTGCATATCAAATTAAAAGAATGCAGATTAAACCAATGTTACAGGTGATTTGAAATGGGCAGACATGAACATAACACAAATTTAAATATTCTGTAGCCTCCTAATAACAGTGACATGTATTTCCTTTGGAATTATATATCACTACATATTTTGAATAATTTACTTGGCAAAATTATCAAGTTTCAGACAAAAAAAAATTAACAATGAGGAAAGAGATCATTAAAAATGTATTCAGCACATTTTTGGGAGACTTATTTCAAAGAGGTCTGCCCTTACTTTGCATATGGTTCAACATCTCAGAGAGAGTTTCTTTTTTTTTTTCATTTCAAAGCCTTAAGGGAGAGTCCTAATTGTTCCATATATTGACTTTTGACATAAAATGCGTTATAGAGACTTTCAGTTGGGCGATAGAGTTTCGCACAGAGCAGCTCTAGCATACTGTGTGAATATTACTGGATAATCAAGTCTCAGCTAATTTTTGGGCATCTCTGACATAGTTTAGCACGCTAATCATCACTGGACCTTTTTGAATGGCATAATTTCAGCATTGGTCTGTGCCCTTTAATTTGGGTTTATATGTACAGGTGTGCAGCTCAGAGTTTATTTTAATGTGCTAAGCATGTAAAGACTAACATTAGGGACTAGATTTAGTATGTTCTATAGTCCCATCTCCGTCTGCCTCCCCGATTTACATGCATGCACAATTGCTGAGATGTTGCACACAAATCATTTTATTTCATTATACGAAAAGCTGTTTAAAAGAAAAGCCCATTGCATTCTGAAAAAAATTCTCCCAGCTTGAAATGTTTTTTTTTTTTTTTA
The DNA here is from genome assembly GCF_023375685.1 of Ictalurus furcatus. Lineage (NCBI taxonomy): Eukaryota > Metazoa > Chordata > Actinopteri > Siluriformes > Ictaluridae > Ictalurus > Ictalurus furcatus. Next base: position 15,012,098 of record NC_071262.1, read on the forward strand.
CCTACAAACATTAAAATGAATAATCTGAATGTTCTACATTCATTTTGTATTCATGCATGTATATTTATAGACAACAATAAACCTTGTGTTTTACAACTATTACCACATTCCACCATTTATTGACATTCTAGACCCCATCTAGTGTAAAAAGGTTCAGGAATGGACACCAGATCTGCTCTCAAGTCATAAGAAGTGTGTAAGGTGTAATAAACTCACTCTTTTTTCCTGAAAACATTGCACAGCCTGTGGCACTCATTTTGAGTCCCTTAATTTGAAACTTTGTCATGTACTGTAATGACTTTGGTGATTAAGAGGATACTCACACAGATTAAACCTTGAACTAGACCTGTGGATGATGCAGTCATCTCCAGAACTATAGTCACCCTTCATGACAGCTGGGTAAATTAAGATAAAAATGATTAACACAATAACATATATTCTAACTTACATTCCTTATCTCCATATTACTTATATAAGTCAGCTACATAATTATAGGCACCCTTGGTAAAGATAGGTGGAAAAAGTTCAGTAAAAATTTCTTTGTGGTTTAAATTTTAGCTTAATCACCCTCTTTATATGATGTACATTTATTCAAAGAAAACATACATGCTGTTCACACAGGTAAATTACAATAATTTCCTATTGGGTTCACTGTAGTTACTACATAACTCAAAATAGATACTTACTAATATGCTTTACAATGA
>NC_071262.1:15742801-15865301 GCF_023375685.1 Ictalurus furcatus
AACGTTATAGAAATAAATAATGTGAGTCATTATCTGTATGCTATTTTACGTTTCACTAATACCTTCGTTTTTGTAGCTGTTCCTGGATTGATCCAGAATCCCATGCCATCCTGCTAAAGGATGTTTGAAGCTCCTGCTTTTAGATGCATGTCGTTCTGCAGCTCTGAGATTGTAATCAAAACTTTCGGACAGAATATTGGCTGTTACATTATGCATTCTAGGACCTCCAGCCTCAACTCACGACCAATGAATTCTTTTACAATTTATTTATTATTTTTATTTATTTATTTTGTCTCTGACAACAAATCAGGCCAGAAAAACTGTTACAGGCTGTCTTAATACATTTCAAATATTTACATGATGATTAATGGGGCATGGTGGCGTAGTAGTTGGCACATTTGCCTCGCACCTCCGGAGTTTGCGTGTTCTCCCCACGCTTCGGTCGTTTCCTCCAGGTACTCAGGTTTCCTCTCCCAGTCCGAAGATATGCGTTGTAGGCTGATTGGCATTTCCAAATTGTCTGTAGTGTATGAATGTGTGTTCAATGAGTTGACACCCTGTCCAGGGTGTCCCCCCGCCTTGTGCCCCGAGTTCCCTGGGATAGGCTCGACGTTCCCCTTGACCCTGTGTAAGATGAGCAGCATGGAACCATGGATGGATTATTCTTCTATTTAACAGAATATTAAAAAGATTATCCACCTCCATCGATTGAATAGAAATTTCTTTCACCTTAATCATTGAATTCTATTCCAGTTTAACTGCATACATGAAGGGGTTTTTTTTCCCGAATAGTTAATTGATTATTAGGCTGCAGGTTAAGTCGCTGTTAGGAATGTAGTGTGGATTGGAGAGAAACGTATGTCATGTAGGATGTGGATTAGACACACGGTGATCATGCTGAGATGAATTACAGAGCTTTCTTTGCTTTGTTTCTGTGCGTGTACAGGGTGCTGTATGGGAACAAAATTGCTGAGCTCCCCAAAGGCTTGTTTGATGGCCTTGTCTCCCTGCAACTGCTGTAAGTACTGTTTCTATCCCATCTGCAACCAGTAGCAACAGGAAAGTGTGTGATTGTGTGTGATTATGTGTGTGTGTGTGTGTGTGTGTGTGTGTGTGTGTACTGATCCAATACGGACTATGCGAGGAAGAGCTATTTCATTTCCCCCAGCTCCCCTCATAAAAAGAGCTCAAGCAAAAAGAACAAAAAGAGCACCCCGATGCCCGAAAACCTTTTTCCAACTCTCAAATGGACCGTTTGGACGACTTGTTAGAAGAAGACGCATCAATATTTCTTCCGGTGTTTCTCCTCCTCCCCAGGAGCGTACCTACCATCATTAGCATTTAAATTGGACCTGATTACAAAGCATATCTCTCACACCTAGTCCAATTGATGTAGACACAGAAACATTGCTCAAATCTGATGTCTGTGTTCAGTGGTGTAATTCGAGGAAGTCTGTGTGTTTTAATAACCTTGTTTGAGCTGCCTCTCACAATTTGTGAGGAAGGGGGTAGTCTGGCTGCTCGATCCGGTGATGCACGAGCAAGGAAGGTATTATCAGCCGAGTACATGTCGATTCCAGCAGTGCCGCCCTGCACTTTATTCTCTTTGCCTTGTTAGCTGCCCTAATGAGTCAAATTTACTGTGTTTTTTTTTTTTTTTTCCTCCCCGTAATGCACTGTTTCTCAAAATGCTCTTCAGAGACCTGCGGGTTCTTCACATTTCTGATTGCTCACAGCTCCCAACACACCTGTGTACCCCAAGGGCTGTACTGTAAAAAAAACACACACACACACACACACACACACACAAAACGTATTTTACCTCAGAGAGTTCTCTAAGTGAACGGAAACATTCCTGAGCATTTCTTTCTACAGCAAGTTTTACTAAAGAATAGGAGGAAATCATTTAAAAGTAACTGCCCTATTGCTCATGGCACGGTGGAACATTGCAGGAATAAATTCAAATTTATTAATAAATCCCAATTCACCTTGATATATAAAAGAAAATAATAAACAGAAATGAAATGCTTGCGCGCCCTGGGATAGGCTCCAGGTTCCCTGTGACCCTGAAAAGGAGTAAGCGGTAGAAGATGGATGGATGGATGGAAGGATGGATGAAATGCTTGCATGAAAACACATCTCAAGAGATACTACTTGTTAAATATGTGCTTAGGTACTACCCAGGCTATATACTGTATATGTGGTGCATTGTTAATTAAACATGAATAATTTTTCCAATAATGTGTTTTATTTCACAATAGATGGCTATGGATATTTATTTTTTTGTACTAATTAAAGAATGATATGCCATACTTTTTATCCATTTATAGTTACATTTAACCCTTGTGTTGTCTTAACATAATGTATACTCCCCTTGTCCTAAGAGGCCAAAATGACCTACCTTCACTAAACCCCCTAAAATAAAGCAGTGTAATTGAATATTAAACCCCAAAATCTATTTTTCATTGAGAAACAACTTGTCATTCACCACAAAACTTTGTGAATATCTGCGTTTTCCTTCTTCACACGTGCAGAAAGACGGCATTTCGTCGGCGGACACCACTCATTTTCTCTGCTCTTAAACATAGTGTTAAACATTTTTAACTTTAAGACAACACAAAGGTTAATGTTGTGGAAAATCTGTAAAACAATAACATCGCTTATGTTACAGCAGCTATAAAATACTCAATCGTTCAAACCCCCCTACCCCCAGCCTCTCTTTTTTCTTTCTAGTGAAGTTAATCATTAAAAGAGAGAGAGAGAGAGAGAGAGAGAGAGAGAGAGAGAGAGAGAAACCAGAAAGCACAAAGTTCTCTATCCTGAGAATTTTCTCTGGAGATTTTACTGACACTGACACTGGAGACTCCTTCCATAATTGTTAAATAAATGTCTCCATACTGAAAGCTGCACCATATCTTGATTATATGCTTTGTTGTGTGTTTGTTTGTCTGTTTTGTTGTTGTTGTTGTTTGTTTTGTTTTTTTACAAATAACAGCACGTTTTAAATCTGGGTTAGATTATATGGGGCATCCGCCATACAAGTCCTTGTGAATTAGCTGTTACTATAGAAACGATAGCTTGTTCAAACGAACGCATTGATAGAAACCTCTGATTTGCGTGACAGCAGTCCATATTTCCAGTTCATCTGTGATACAACCACATTTTAACTGTGGTGGAGAAAAGCTGTGCATTGGTTTATCAAAACCTTAATATCTGGAGGTATTGCATTTTTTTATTAGGTGAGGTGTCTGCATTCACAATCATTGCAGTGGAGACTGTACATTTTATTAACACTCATCAAAAAAAAAAACCTCCTTTACACAAAAGTATTAACTCGACTGTGATGTAGATTGCTGACAGCAGACATTTTATAATTTTCTGTGACCTAGTTGTAGTGACATACTGTAGGAATCTTCAGGGATTTTCAAGTTTATAAGCTTCTTTTAGCCAGTTGAATCGTCTTTTACACTTTTGTAGGTGTTCAGTGTTCTTGACTGGAGTGTCTTGAGGTCTCTAAGGTGCAATTTGGGTAGCACTGCCTATCCGAAAGGAACACCTTGGACCATTCCTAAAAAAAATCGTACCTGAAGTAATAATAATAATAATAATAATAATAATAATAATAATAATAATAATAATTCCTTACATTTATATAGTGCCTTTATTTCTAGAAACTCAAAGCACTTTAGATAGTATGGAGGAGGGAATCTCATCAATCCACCTGGATGATGCAACGGCAGACATAGTGCGCCAGAACGCCCACCACACACCAGCTATTAGTGGAGAGGAGAGAGTGATGTAGCCAATTCGGAGATGGGGATTATTAGGATGACATGATAGAGAAAGGCCAATGGGGGAATTTTGCAAGGACACCGGGGTTATACCGGTATTATATAATACATATATATATATATATTGTCGAGACACACATGATTTTATGGAGATGCGATTTATCCTGATCCTTTCTGCTCTCCGGACCAGTCTGATCCGTTCGGATGCCCTACCTCTGCATGGAGCTCTCATCAACTCCAATTCCAGATGGACATTCTCACTGTGGTTGCTGGGACTACGGTTGCTACTGAACAGTGGACTAGTTCAACAAACAGACTTAAAAAAAAAACCATAAGGAACTTCCCTTTACTTTTACACTATCTGTTGTTACCCAGAAGAGGAAGGGTTCCCTTCTGAGTCTGGTTCCTCTCAAGGTTTCTTCCTCTTATCATCTCAGGGAGTTTTTCCTTGCTCAATAGGGATAAATTTACACATTTAAAATCTGTATACTGTGTTTATATATTTCTGTAAAGTTGCTTTGAGACAATGACCATTGTTAAAAGCGCTATACAAATAAAATTGAATTGAATACCCCTACTCTTTTACGAGAAGTGTCCTGGGATTTTAGATGACCACAGAGAGCCGGGACCTCGGTTTAACGTCTCATACGAAAGACGGTGCTGTTTCTACACCTTTCTAATGTTTTTGTCTCACCTTGTTGTGGATAGGGTTTCCTTGTTTTCTTCTTTTTTGAAATCCCCACACCTAATTAGCTCCCCGAGTGAGCAGGCTAACGATGCATGCATTCACTGTGAGACAAAGCCTCATTAGAACGGCGTTCGGTAATTAAACACAGGCCCTGTGCTAGTCGATTGTCAGGCAGTCATAGAATACTAGAACATAGCAGGTGGAAGACCAGGGCATCTGGACTTTAGATAGAAAAAAAAAGCAAATGTGCATCTGGTTTTACTAAAGAACCTAAAATCGTAGATCTTCGGTTATCTACGTGACTGTGAAATCAAACATGTATTATGTACTCTATATATATAGTGAATGCCTTCCAGTAAATTGTATTTCTGCTGCTCTGTGGAAATCCGGGCAAAGCAAAATGTAGCCTGTGATTTTTTTTTCCATTCTGGTTTACAGAAATAACTTGGTAAGCTATTTGTGATACTGTACTCCTCTGTACAGTTTGGCATGCCAGCGCAGTGGCATCATGAATTTACAGCATCTCTGACTCTGCTGGCAGCTCTGGGACATAAAAGCGCTCAGAGCGAGGCACGCTTTAAAAAAAAAGTCTGTGTCCTTTAAGTTGTCAAAGATTTTTAGTGGAATTGTCAAGAAAACGGGCCTTAGAGATGCTAAGCTGGCTGCTTTATTCAGACTTTATTCATGCTCTTTGTCTAATGTCTAGATCTGAACTTCACAAGCACCTCACAGCCCCTTTTACTTGAAATCCCATAATACAACACATCCATTCTAAATAGCATGGCTGTGAAGTGAATTCACTTCAATAAATACTGTAACACAACTCAAAGCTTGGGTTTAATCTGAAGGGTGAATAGTACATTTGATCGATGACAGACAAACTCCGAGGCTTATTATGTACTCTAACACACGGTAGCTCTGACTGAAGGATGAAACGTCTTTTTGTCCACACAGGCTGCTTAACGCCAACAAGATCAACTGCCTGAGGGTGAACACATTCAAGGACCTGCAGAGTCTCAATCTGCTCTCTCTCTATGACAACAAGCTTCAGACCATCAGCAAAGGCCTGTTCACCCCGCTGCGCTCCATCAAGACCCTGTACGTCACACACACACACACACACAGCCTCAGTGCACTTCAGCAGCACACTCTAGTCTCTAAGCAACCACTGTTAATCAGATTTTACATACATGTTTCACCCACTCTAATAACATGGTCAGCTTAATTATTATTTTTTTAACCATGAAAGATATTAATACCCCAAACATTCTTTTTATTGAAATATTAGAACATTTATTAGGACCAAAAAAAAACCTACACTGTTTTCGATTTAAAATTTTGAACTCCTCTCTTTCCCTGTTCCTCTTCCACCGTGCCACATTTTTTGTTTTTCCTCTCACACCCTTTACCTCCTCAGACATCTTGCTCAGAATCCCTTCATGTGTGACTGCCACCTGAAGTGGTTGGCTGACTACCTGTTTGACAACCCCATTGAGACAAGTGGGGCGCGCTGCAGCCACCCACGCCGCCTCGCCAACAAGCGCATCAGTCAGATCAAGGGCAAGAAGTTCCGCTGCACAGGTAGACTTAACACACTCGCGCACTCTCTCTCTCTCTCTCTCTCTCTCTCTCACACACACACACACATACACACACACGTGCAAAAGACTCGTAGCGTCCACAGAATCACACTTGTGAGTTCAAGGACAAGATCAGAGGTTTGGCAGATTACTTCAGTATTGTGGACATGCCATTCAACAGTACCACCTACAATTAAATCTTCCCAGACAAGCGACTCAGACATGTTTAGACATGATGTTTAGATCCATAAATATACATATAAGAGACCTAGATAACAGACATTAAGTGCACTACTGGCAATAGAAGTAAGAGTTCTCCATAGACTTTTAGGTTTTAAAGGTTTTAAGGGTCTAATAATCTAATCTAACAAGCTAATGTGAGCAAAAACTGACTTTCTAGCTCCCCTTTTGTAATATTATGAAAGGTAAAGATTAGTTTCAAAACCGTTTCCGAAGACCCCCACTTGTAATTCTGGATTGAATGTATGTTTATTTATAATGATTTAGCTCAAGAAGTCCCATTGTACGATCATTCGGATTCTGACTAAAATACTGCTTTTGATTACACAACATGATCATTAATTCAGTTAGCAAAGTATCTGTTGTGTTAAATAGCTAATATGTTAGCAAGCTAGCTAACATCAGGTGTATGGTTTTATCATGTAACCAAAAGTAGCAAGCAAGCTAAGTAACGTTAGCTAAATGCTTTCTTCGTGTTATTAACACTAGGTATCAAGTTTGCTAGCAAATTACCTAATGTTAGGTAAACACTTGTAAATGAAGTGGGTTTAGAGCTGTAACCTTTTATCCTAGCACAATGGAGATGCCTTCATATATATATATATATATATATATATATATATATATATATATATATATATATATATATATAGTTTAATCTATCAAGCTGATATAGCCAGCTTATATCAGCAGTGAAAATTGGTTAACTAACTTGGCTAATGATTCTTTGAAACAAACATCAGGTGAATGATGTACTCTACTATTCAATCTTATGAATGAATGTACTCTAGAGTGAATGTTTTACGTAGATGTTTACACATGAAATGTAAAATGAGCGATGCCCCGTGGTATTGTTGTTATATTTGCATCATTTAGACAATTTTATTTGAAATCATGGAGAGGTGGAAAAGGCTAGAAAGGCTGCTAGGTGTCTTTCATGTATGTGACTGCTAGGATTCTGTGTGTGTGTGTGTGTGTGTGTGTGTGTGTGAATGTGTGTCTGTATATGTGAGTGAATGTGTGTCTTTTCCCTGGAGAGGGAGCTGTGTGGCATCCTCAGGCCTGGAGCAGTTCTACATACATACTGCCAGGCTTCAGAGTGCTCATGGGACATCACCAGGATACGCAGTAGAACAGAAAACCATCAGAATGCGTTTTTCAAGGTTCATCAAGATGTGTGGGACATCGCAGTCCTGAAAATGGCCATGAAAGTGAACCGCCCCGTCGACTGTAGCGGGCGTAGTGTGTGTGCTCGATGCTGTGCGCAACCGCCGCTTGCTTTGATATTAACCCCAGGATTTCCCCTAATTACAGCTCTGCCTGTGTCCCTATAGCAGCACAGTAACAAGCACAGTGGGAGCGCCAACACACACTCAGAGCCAAGGGTTTGTGCACGAACAGTCTGTGGGTGTGTGTGCGTTTGTGTGTATGTGTGTTTGTGTGTGTGTGTGTGTGTGTGTGTGTGTGTGTGTGTGTGCGCACAGCAGCAGAGGGCTTTGCTGCACTCCTTTTTGTCCTGTGTGTGCCAGTTGTGTGTGTCTGTTTGTTTGTCTATGTGTCTGTGCCCCTGTGTTGTGGGCGGAGCTATTGGTCCCCACCGTAATGGCAGTGCGGAAAGTGATGAATGCTTTTCTCGGTGGCTTCCTGCTCTCTTCCTGGCTGCTCCTCCACCTCTATCCTCCTCTTCCTCTCCTCCTCTTCCTCTCCACTCCTGGCCCCGGGCCCCCAGGCCCCTGGTGCAGCTGTCTCTTGTGCTTGATCTAACCATGTGCCGCCGCCTACACTCGCCTCACATGGTTCCGTCAAGCACCAGGGACCGCTGGACACACTCGCACGCAGCATGGCATTCTGGGATAGGGCACTTCTTGCCCACCGCAAGGAAGAAGAACAAGGCAGCGCTTGTCAACTAGAATTCAGGACCTACTATCGAGGACATGTAATGCATCTAGGACCCTCTGTCCTGAAAAGGGCTTAAACGTTAAATGTGTGTCCTGATTTTCCTAGTGGACAGGTGTTCCTGGGTCAACCAGGAACTAGAGTTTAAGCTAAATTTAACCAGCCATTTGCAAACTCAATCATCTGACATCATTACTAGCCTTTGTCTGCTGTTACATTTACTATTTCTGCCTTGCAAAGTCGTTATTACGATGTCTTTCTGCGCAGCTGCACTGCTAACATTAGTGAGTTAACGATCTTCGTAACATTTGACAGCCTAATTAATGTCTAAGATTATCTACTAAAATAAAGAATTACCAGAATTACTATTATTGAACCTTACTTATTTACTAAGCTTTTCCTTCATCTCATGCTAAATGGCTAGGCAAGTTTGCTAAACTAGCTAATGTTAGGTAAATATTTTGTTGCATAATAAATTAGTGCTAATGCTAATGAGCTAATGCTAATGTGAGCTAGCTTGCTAGTCAACTGGGATAATATATATTTAAGTACACCATGTAATAGTTTAGAAACGTTAACGCTAGACCGCTTAAACCCACTTGACTTATCATTTTATGCCAAATGGCTAGATAGGTTGCTAGCAAGCTGGCTAACATTAGGTAAAATATTTTGCTGTGTAATTAAAGATATTAGCCCAGTTTGCTAGAAAGTTAGCTAATGTTAGATAAAATATTTGACCTAGCATTAGTCCAGGTTGCTAGCAAGCTAGTCAGATATTTTGTTGTGTAATTAAAGACCAGCTTGCGAGCATAATCTTATTGTGTTGTTCTCTTGTACTGTGTAATTAAAACCATTATCTTAGTTTAGCAAGCTAGGTAACATTAGTTAAAACATTTTAATGTGTAGCATAGTTATCTAGCAAGCTATTTGACTGTGATAGGCTAGAAATCAAGCTAGCTAACATTAGTCTAAACACTATGCTGTGTCATCATAACCAGTGGCTAATTTTTCAAGCACATTAGCTAACATTACATGAACTATTGTGGTGATGTCATATGACAGGCTTTGCACATGGCTAATGAAATTTGAAGCTACGGCCTTGTTGACACACAAACGTGCTCAGTAAAGTCCTGTCCACTCCTGTAGGACAGTGAAAAAGAGGAGAGGAGGAATAATATAAACAGTGCCTGTGGAAAGACATCAGTCATGATACTGAGATATATCTCAATGAACCAGCTCCTCCTGCTCTCCAGAAACCTCCTCTGTTTTTCTGTCAAAACACATCTCAGGAGCGGACCTCCGGCAAGTGACCTCGTGCTGTTCGGGCCGCTTTATCAGCACACACAGCCGTTCCTCAGAAGAAGATGGATGTTTGTTTAGGACTAAGCATGTGTGGGGAGTTGGTGTTTGTGCATGAGTGTAGGGATGTCTGAGCGTGACCGAATATATGAAAATCTGCAATGTGTTACTGTGCAATGTGATGCAGTGTTTAGATATGATATGTTTCCCCAGATATGTGTGTGAAGTGTGTGTGTGTGAAGACATGTGTTTGTGTAAATACGCAATATGGCTGCTTTCTCATTCTCTTTTTTCTTTACCTCTCTCTTTCTCTCTCTCTCTTTCTCTCTTTCTTTCTCTCTCTTTTTCTCTCTCTTTCTTTTTCTCTCTTTCTCTCTCTCACTCTCTCTTTCTCTCTATTTCTTTCTCTCTCTCACTCTCTTCCTCTCTTTCTCTCTTTCTTTCTCTCTCTCTCTCTCTTCCTCTCTCTCTCTCTCTCTCTCTCTCTCTCTCTCTCTCTCTCTGTCCTGTGTGTGTCAGGTTCAGAGGACTATCGGAGTCGTCTAACAGGCGAGTGTTTTCAGGACCTGGTGTGCCCTGAACGCTGTCGCTGTGAGGGTACCGTGGTAGATTGTTCCAACCTCAAACTCACCAGCATCCCTCCTCACCTTCCTGAACACACCACTGATCTGTGAGCAATCACACACACACACACACACACACACACACACACATTAGGTGCTCTGAGGGGCTCCATTTTAAAAACTACAAATGGTCCAATACTATTTCTTTACTCTAAATGTGTCAGAAATTATTTATCAGGTGACTTTAAAGAACTGATTGACATGAAAGATGGGTGGTAGCAACATAAAAGGTATTGGTCTAACTATAATTGGTATAAAGTGCAACATTAAGTTGAGGTAGTTGCACTGAAATTGACTACATACAGTATAGCCTACAGTCTGAGATATACTATATTTATAATTACAGGATAAAGAGATGAATGAACAGAAGATGTAGTAAGGGAATGTATGTGCTGTGGGTGTAAGCAAGTCCATGCTCTAGTCCTTGGTGTTGGGAAGAAGCTCCTCCTCATGCTCTCTGTGTAGGCCTTCAGGGAGAGGAAGTACTTCCCTGAGCGCAACAGAGAGAATAGTCCGTTGTTCAGATGGCTGAGGTCCTTTACTATCTTCCTGGCCTCGGTCCAGCACCGCATGATGTAGATAGAATACTGGTGTACTTATATTGATATATTAACTTATAATGTCACTTGTCAGCCATTGAGATTATAAATGAAGTTGAACAATAACATAACATGGCATCAGGTAGACACATCGCCCCACGTTCCATCTCTACTGTACAAACTCTAGCTCTGAACATCACGTGAATGATAAGATTTTTTAATTTGTCCATATTTTGGTTTTATTGTAGCATAATGGGTATCACTGGAACCATTTTGCTGACAATTTATACAGTGTACTCAAACACAGACACACAATGAATCTCTTTCACAAACTCACACAGCTGACTAAGCACAGTATAGAGTCCATCTTGTTCATGGCTCTTCTTGCATTTCACTGCGTCTCTGTGCCTCTCGTTGTCCAGCTTGTCCATTCCTCTCTCTTTCACTTTCTCTTTCCCGTATCTCCTACTGTTTGATGGTGAATGACTGCCACAGGCTTTTCCTGGACTGTTAGGTTCACGCTGTACTTGAGCCGTTCCCCCGATGCCACTCGCCCTTGTGCTCATGTGTAGAGGACACGGCAGGCTTTTCCCTCTGCAGTCTCATCTTCACTCATCAATCACACCCTAGGCTTCCTTCACCTGTCTCCTACTCTGCCTCTATTTCTTCAGTGCACCCCAGCATATGAGAAAGTTGTTTTTTCTCATCCTGGCCTTTCTCATTTTGGTGTTTACATCCTTCAACTCATCCATTTTCCTACTTCACCGAGATTCTGACTCAAATATTCTGTCCTCTTCTCATTTCTTTCTTCAATTCCTCTTACTCTCTAAGGTGTTTTGTTTCCTGTCATTGTCCTTTTCTTCCTGTGAACTTCAATTCAATTAAATTTTATTTGTATAGCGCTTTTTACAACGGTCATTGTCTCAAAGCAGCTTTACAGAAACATATAAACACAGGAAACAGATTTTAAGTATGTGAATGTATCCCTATTGAGCAAGCCAGTGGCGACGGTGGCAAGGAAAAACTCCCTAAGATGATATGAGGAAGAAACCTTGAGAGGAACCAGACTCAACAGGGAACCCATCCTCATCTGGGCAACAACGGATAGTGTGACAGTAAAATAAATTTCATTATGTTTTTTCATGAAGTTTTTGTTGAACTAGTCCACTGTTCACTAAAGGAGACCTCAGTGCAAAACTGCATGTAGTAATTGCAGTCCTAAGGCCATAGTAGCAACCATAGTCCCAGCAACCACAGCGAGAATGTCCATGTGGAATTGAGGTCCAAAATGGTACTTCAAGCGGTACCATCCTAATCAATCTCCAGGCTGTAGCCTCCGAACTCTGCTCATGTCATCTTGCTGTGAGGTACTCTTTCCAATCACAGCAATATAATCTCTTCCTAAAAGAATACTCCCAACTTAAAAAAAAACCTGGTTTCTATCCTCTGAAAAGTAGTCCCCTCAATGAAATGTTGAATTATACATTTGGTAAATGGTGCACTTATATAGCGCTTTTATCCAAAGCACTTTACACTGTGTCTCATTTACCCGTTCACACACACACACCTCTGGTAGCAGAACTGCCATGCAAGGTGCTAACTTGCCATCGGGAGCAACTTGGGGTTCAGTGTCTTGCCCAAGGACACTTCGGTATGTGGAGTCATGTGGGCCGGGAATCGAACCACCAACCCTAGGATTAGTGGACAATTCACTCTACCACCTGAGACACAGCCGCCATGGTCTATCTGTCTATCTATCATTTGGTCTATCTGAATACTCGATTCTGATTAGCTGGAAGATGTGCGTTCAAATCATATAATGCACAGGTAGTTCCAGTCAGTTTAATCTCTGATCTAAATTAATGTGCTGCCTACAAACACTTAAATAACATACAGTTACAATCGCATTCAGTAGTTACAGTAGACTCACAGCTTCATTATTAGTAATGACACAGGTAATTCACACACACTCAATTTCTCTCTCTCTCTCCCCCTCTCTCTCTCTCTCTCTCTCTAATAGCTATTTATTATAATTCATTGGAATAAATGTAATCTTATCGCACTACTTTATCTCTGTGTATGATTTACAGCGGGCAGAATTCCAGATCTAACGGCCTGTCTATACAAAATGAACATGAACCATTATGTTTTATCCTTTCAGTCAAATTTTGCATTGCAAACATCAATGACAGCTTTAACGCATCAATGCTGGCAAGTGACCGTAGTATAGGTTGTGCATTAAAATCGTAGGCGTGGATTATCCCTTCCATATAGAGCTTGATTTACAAATAAGTGACTAAAAAATTCATGAAAAAGATGTTTCACATAAATATAAACATAACTTGCCCCAGAAAGTTTCCTTAAAATTGTATTATAAAGGGAGGTTTGAGTAAATCAGGGGTGTCCAATCTTATCCGGAAAGGGCTGGTGTGGGTTCTGCTTGGTTGGAATGAAAACCTGCACCCACACCAGCCCTTTGCAGATAAGATTGGACACCCCTGGAGTAAATCTTTTTTGTTGTTGTTTGTTTGTTTGTATGTTTGTTTGTTTGTTTGATTTAAGATGCAATGGAAAAAAACCTAGAGTATTCCTTTAGGAGCAAATGTAATGAGAGTCACACACAGAATTTACATGACATGACCATTACACTTGTATTGAACTAGTCGATCCAGAATATAATATAAATCATACAATTTATAGAATCATTTTCATTTGGTGCCATCTTTTTCTACATTCTGTGTCTCGATCTCTGTTTTATTCCATATATGAATCATTAACCTCTCTCTCCACTGACACCCCCACCTGCTCTGTCTCTTCCTGTCTTCTGCAGGCGCCTGAACGACAATGAAATCTCATCGCTGGACGCCATGGGGGCCTTTAAGAAGCTCCCACACCTTCGGAAGATGTACGTCCCCGTTCATTTCTCCATTTTCACTTTAAGAGCTGGTTTTTGGGGGGATGGGGGATTGGGTTTGTCATTTGGGACATCTGGCTGTGAGTTTTATGTCAATAACTTTATACGTGATGAGCCACGTAGGCGGCGTGGATAGAGAAAGCAGCAGAACATTGGGCCGAAATGGGCGAAGGCGCAGTGGGATTTATTGTCTGGCAATATTTGCCACCCACTCTGGAGATGGGAAAAGCGGTGGTCTCTCAGAAAGAGGACCAGTGATTTATCAGGCATGAAATTGCCTACGTTATAGTGCTGCCGAACTCATTACAAATAGTAGGCATCGAAAAGTCCCCCTCCTCATGTTTTACTGAAGTACAGATTGCCATCAGCTAGTGAATCACTAGAACACAGCTGAGATTGCGTGTTGCCAAATGTCATAAATGTGCGCTTAAGAAGCCATTAAATTCGATTCTAACTCGTGATTATAAATAAAGAACATATTAAACGTTTCGAATGTTTAAAAATAATAAACCGAACACGTTTTCAGATAATCCCAAAGCTGTTTGTATTTTACAAGTCCAACTAGAAATGTGGGAGGTTTCAAGCCAGAGCAGATAAAACTGCTTGACAGGTTTATGTTAATATTTTCTAGGTAAGAAGCTTGAAGCATGACAACCTCTGTTTGTTGTTTCATTCCAGAAACCTGAGTAACAATAAGCTGCGGGAGATTCGGGAGGGTGTGTTTGATGGTGCTGGAGGCATCCTTGAGCTCCTACTCACTGGAAACAAGCTACAGTCTGTGCAGGGGCGCATGTTCAGAGGCCTGAGTGGCCTCAAAACCCTGTGAGTTGAGTCCCATCTTCCCATTATCCCTTCCTAACCCTGGGCAGGGGCTTTAGTTTTCCGGATAAACACAAACAATGTGAGCTACAACCTGACATTCAAGTTGACTAGTCCATCAAATTCCCAAGCTCTGGAAACATCTCTAATTGTTGGGAAAATATCGAATCTAGTCCATTTCTTTCACTAGGATAGCTGAATGACAGCAAAACAAATTTCACTTATCAGAGCTAAAGAGGATTTTAACCACATAAAGCTGACCCTGGGTTCCTGTCACAAGCAGCACACTGCAACATCAAAGATGCGTCTCATGGAGCCTGGGAGTTCAGCATGGCCTTGCTAAGCTCTGTTGTCCATCTAATTAGCCAAATTGGAGAGAGAGGAGTGCGTAGGAGCAAATGAATGGAATCATGGTTCAGCAGTATTGAATTTCGTGGCTTTTAAATCCCAGGAACATGACGCCTAAATTGAGTTTGCCTGTCTCAGGTCCCTGTTTGTCAGGGTCTAATGCGGAATTTGCTGCTTTCACATTTGTGTCCCAACAGCCTCTGGTTTGCATTTAGCCCATTTGTATAGCTGGGCTTCTTTAAGAAGTCCTGAATATTTTACCCTTTCTCTTTTTCAGCACACACACACACACATATATATATGTATATATATTTATGTGTATATATATATATATATATATATATATATATATATATATATATATATGTATATATATATATATATATGTGTGTGTGTGTGAGTGTGTGTGTGTGTGTGAGTGTATGTATATATATATATATGTCTACTGAAATTTTTCAGTTTTTCCTTTGCATTTCATTTGCTACATGCTTTTACCCGAAGCAACCTAAAATTCAAGGAGAATAAAAACTAAGCATCCCTGGTAGTCCTCATATTTTAAAAATCTCCATGTCCCTATCACAGAACCTTAGTGTCATCCTAAATGTAACTTTCATTGAGAAATTCTTTAAGTAGACTGCTCAGTGAATGAATATGGATGCTACAGCAGTTTTACTGCCAGCACAGCAGAGATGAAAATCTCATCAGGAATTTTAAGCCAGTATATAGTATGTTATAGGTGAGATATTACATCATAAAATATAAGTGCCAATCATGTTCCAATATGCAAATGAATTCCAGGCATAATGTGACTTGTCTTGCCTTTATCAGGGAAAGGGTGTAGTGAGTGTGTGAAAATTTTATGATCTTCGAAACAAGCATTCAGTGACTTTAACCCTTTGTGTTCGTACTGCCTGACTGACCCCCATGTTGGGTGTTTTTGTGTGTGTTCTTGCAGGATGCTGAGGAGCAACCAGATCACCTGTGTGGATAACACCACCTTCACGGGCCTCAGCTCCGTACGTCTGCTGTCTCTATACGATAACCGTATCTCCACTATCGTCCCGGGAGCCTTCTCCACCCTACACTCCCTCTCCACCATGTGAGCGCTCACCCGTACACAAAAGCACACAAATACAGTGATACAAACCCAAAAGAAATGTGAAGCTTAAGTGATTTGAAAACGTCTGTGCAAATGTGTGCTCCATCAGATTTTACTGCCATTATGATGCACTGATGCATGTATCAGTCAATCTTTGTTCATTCAGGCTGTAAGTTAAATCTCCCCGTTGCGGTTGATGGTACGTAGCCTTCGGGCAGCTCTGAGTTAAGAGTTGGAGATTGCTGCACACAGGAAGTCAAACACAACCCCAATCACACTGCTATTATAATCCCATAGTATGTGGTGCAATCAGAGTGCGCTGTGCTTTCCTTTTTGCGTTATTGTTTGCAGATGCCTTTCTTCATTCTGAGGTTGTTTTCTTGGTCACTCACCGCTTTCACTCCAACATCTGATGTCAGTATTTGGGTTTGGCTTCCTTCAGGCATGACGAACAACATAAAAGACCCAAAAACTGGAGCTTATTTTTTTTTTTTTCTGTTTTAGAAAACAAGTTCAAACATTGTGTTGATGGCGTCCAAAACATTTCAGTCCTATATTATTATAAGCTCATAAGATTATGAAACAATAACATGCCAGAATCTTAGTCATTACTAAGATTA
This sequence comes from Ictalurus furcatus, assembly GCF_023375685.1. NCBI lineage: Eukaryota > Metazoa > Chordata > Actinopteri > Siluriformes > Ictaluridae > Ictalurus > Ictalurus furcatus. Next base: position 15,759,258 of record NC_071262.1, read on the forward strand.
CATTAAGCTAAAATGTAGTGAGCATATTGTTGTTGGTTGTTGGTTAGAAGTGTCAAGATTGGTTTTTCGAACTGAAGATAGCTTTAATATTTAGTATGACACATTTCCGGAGATAAGGGGCTTGAGGAAATGTAGTACATAGGGAAAATAAATTTCACAATATTTGAAAATGTTGCATTGTTGTACAGTCTGCAGTATACTGTAGCATCTGACCATTTTGTTTGGTATATTTATTTTATCTAATATGCACACCGAGCTACTGTGGGTCATTTTCCTCTGGTCATCTAAACAAGTACAGATATGTTCAGCCAGGCTGCCTCCTGAAAAAGAGGAATGGGCTTTTACTAGAGATGCACCGATGTATCGGCCAATAAAGACAATTTTTTACGCCATCGGCCGATGAAACATCCAATGATCACGGCCGATTATATACTGTCAATCATTTGTCAATCAATTTCGTGCTGTGTATAAAGATGATGTCTGTTGTGTGGAATAACGACAAAACTGCAGTTTGTCATTTCTGTAAACTCTCCACCGCTAAAATTTTACACCAGATGCTGCAGCAGTGAAACGGAAGTTTCGGTGTCGAGTCTAAATATATATGTTTTTTTTTTTTTGCCGAGCTGTTCGCGCTGAATTAAAACACCAGTGCACCGTTGAAAGATTTAAATGAAGATGAGTTGACAAAAAAGTATATATAGCACAGAACAATATATTTGAAGAGTAGTATATTTCATATCCAGTTAATGTTAATATATAAAAAAGTTGATATTATATATTACCAGTTTGATGTCAATGATGAAGTAGAAATGCTTTTGTTTGTGGTGAGCGAATGTGAAGCCTAACATGAGGTTTTTTAGAATTCAGTCAATGTTAATATGAATTAATACCATTCAATAAGTTAAGAAATCTTACTTTAATGTGTTAATTTTAATTTGAGTAATGTGTTTTATTTTTATGAGACCAGTTACTGTGAAACAACTTGCTGAAATGGAGAGAATAAAGTTTTTGTTTGCATTTCTTTTAGAAATGTGGAATTAATCATTATTCATTTAAAAGAAGGCATAAAAGGCAGAACTATCGGTATTGGCTGATATCACTCTGAATAATCAGTTATCGCTATCGGCTGAGAAATTTAGTATCGGTGCATCTCTAGTTTTTACAATTCCCCAAAACAGGGAACCTGAGAAAACAAACTAAATCTGCCTTTATTAAGAAAGAGTTTAGCCAACTAAATATGATTGGGCCCCAGAACATTCTTTTAATGTTTGTTTTTGGTTACTGAAACAGATCTTATTTAGTTCTTTATGGAAATATGATGTTTGCATTCGTTGCACATTATGGATCAGAGAACAAACAAGTAACCTGAAATGGTTCAGAGAATGTTCCCCTAATGTTTCGGTAACCTTTCAGTAATCCTTGCTGTAACCCACATTTTATATTCCCCAGAAAATTAAGCAAAACTTTACATAACCAAAATAGAACATTTCCAGAAAGTTACGAAATGGTTCCCAAAAATGAACGGAGAACCAAAAGCTGAGCTGCTCTCTCTGCAAGAGAGCAAAAGTAAGTGCTTTCTCTGTAGATAATGAACCCATTTGATGCTTTGTTTTTGCACAGAGCACCGTGTGAATAATTAAAGTCAAACACATGGCGGGCCTGCTCGGGTATTAACGTGCGCTGCTGCCTGCAAGCCCTCACGCGTATGTTAGCAGTGCACTGGAAGGTCAGCTCACTTAATTAATCCGTGCTGTAGGGAAGTGCAGAACAACAGCTCTCAGGCGCACCGTTTGCTGCTTGTGAATAAAGTGGCTCCACGGCAGCACTAGTGAGTCGGCTGCAGTTGAAGATGGGAACATTGTAACACTGCATCAGTCAGCCAGGCCTCTCACTTACAGCCTCACTGAGTCATAGCCAGTGACGCCTTTAGCTGGAGGCTAAACCTTTATGATTTAGGTCTTGCTCCACTAGGCTTGCTTTTGGAGCTCTGAGAGGACCTATGAAAAATGGGTCAGTATCTCGGTCCTGAAAGCTCCACTCCTGTGGTCCATTTAACAGACTCGGGGATGGAGGTTAGAGCCTGGCTCAGCCCAGATGTGATAAAAATGTGTCTTTGAATGATGTTTCTGCCTTATGCTGTGTTTTAGAGGGGAGGGAGAAATGTTGTCTTGCAGTGCTGCAGTAATCTGTTTGTTACTGTAATTATTGCCTATAACTAAAACTAAATAAATAAACATAAATAAAGCGTTTCTGGTGCAAAATTGAAATCAGCTCAAAAAACACACTGTGTCATTATTGGGATTGCAGTGTTCTCCCCATGCTTCAGGGGTTTGCTCCGAGTTCTCTGGTTTCCTCCTCCAGTCCAAAGACACACTCTTTAGGCTGAGTGCCATTTCCAAATTGCCCATAGTATATGAATGCGTGTGTGATTGTGCCGTGCGATGGGTTAGCACCCCGTCCAGGGTGTCCCCCACCTTGTGCCCAGAGTTCCTTGGAATAGGCTCCAAGCTCCTCCATGTCTGTGTAGGATAATCAGTATGGAAAATAGATGTATGGATGGATGGATGGATGGAGGTGGGCTCAGTGATGGCTCAGTTCTCCTCAAATACCAACAGCAGCCAATAAAATATCAGCTCAGATAACAACTCCTGCTTCTGTATATCTGAGGTACTGTAAACCAGAAGGAAAAAAAATCAAATGAAGTAGACACTCAACATCCAACCAATCGTCTCTGATTGCCTGTCAATCATGTTGCCTGTCTATTCTCGCAGTAGCATTTAGGTGTCTGGCCTAGGCATGTATTTTGGAGAAAACATTTAGTTCAAAATCACAACAACTGTCCATGGTACCAGTCTAACTACTATATGAAGCTGGCTCCATATGGTGAATGTCTGTTTTGTTTGACCTCTATCTACAGTAACCTGCTGTCCAACCCATATGTGTGTGACTGTCACTTGGCATGGCTGGGCCAATGGCTGAAGAAAACCAGGGTGGTGAGCGGAAACCCCAGATGCCAGAAGCCTGCCTTCCTGAAGGAAATCCCCATACAGGACGTGGCTACGCCTGACTTCACCTGTGATGGTACACAGCTATTCAGTTTCTCAACACACTCGTTATGCCTTATTCATGAGTCTGTTGATGTACCCGGTCGTCAGCTTTCATTTCAATGTGTACACACATATCAACATACTCTTTTATTCACGCATCGTCCATTTACGATGCCTGCACGCAGGTTCTCACAGGTCGAAACCTAAACCACATGGCAGCAGTTAATGAATCAGGGCTCGGTGAACTTTCCTCAGCTCAGAGACACTCAGTTATTATGAGTCATATACTTAGCATTACATGCATTTTCCCATCGAGTCATGCTAGTTTGATCAGAACAGGCCGTGCTTCTGGTCACTCCTCAGGGCCATGGATCACTCCACACTCCATCTCGGAGTGGTTCCTTGACATTACGAATGGCCTAGATGCTGTTCAGGATGGGCGTAAATCACACACGTCCCCTTCCCGGTACAGAGAGGGCATCAGGAGTGCAAATCAGACCACAAGACCCCTTTATTATCAGGCTTCAGCCAGCTTTTAGCGGCAAGTAGCGACCATTTCCCTACAGACACTAAGGGAGAACCGCTGTCCCGCTGCGCTGCTGTAAATTTTAACAGAGAAAAAGGAAATGTGGTTTGGCTTCTGTCTGGCCAGAATCACAGCTAGAGTCAGGCCTTGCCGCCAAAGCCCGAGTGTTTTGGGGAGAGCAGCTCTTTTGCTGCTTAAGCGCTTCGGGGAATAGACGGCACAGATGTAGGCAGCAGAACACTTTGAAATGAAGGGGTTCAAAGAGAGGGAGCTCACTAAGAGAGTAAGAGGGCCATTAGTTAGCACAACGCATGCCTTCCAAGCTGGCTTTGTGTCTTTGGCTGCTTTTTTCCCCCTCCAAATTCACTGGGAAGACTGCTGCGCTCTATTCTTCAGAGCTGAGCGAAAAGAGAGTTGATTAAAAGTTTTCCATTCTGTTCCTGCTTTCATTAATCGGCACAATATCACACTATTTTCGGAGTGCTAAAATTACACAGAAGCTAAATTGACTTGCAGGAAGGAACTGCATTTTCTGCAGTTCAGGCAAGCCCAGTCAGTAGAGTAAAATTAGTTTCTCTCTCTCTCTCTCTCTCTCTCTCTCTCTCTCTTTTCTCTCAGTCCTCATTCAGGCTGTTATTGTTGGAGTAGACTTGAGCCTCCATTACCTCTCATTAATGTCTTAATTCCTTGTTTCTTTTTAATCTGGAGAGCCGTTCAGTTCCTTTGCAGATAGCATCTCTCAAGCCGGGAATGAAACCAGGCGGGCCGGGAAGCTGCGAGGCCCGGCCGAGGAAAACCGAGAAACGTTGGCCAAGAACAATATTTAGTGGACGATCTTTAACTCCTGTGTGTCGTGTCGCTTATTAGGCGCAAGTGTTTCTGGTGCTGATTGTCAGTTATCTGTACAAGTGGACTGTTTTGGCAAGAGTGCCAATTAAATTAGTTTTGGGCCAGTTAACATGGCGCACACACACACACACGCACACACACACACACACACACACACACATGCTGCTGTTCTCTTCTTTGTCTCTGTCCTCTTTTAGTCCCCCTTTCTCTCGTTTTTAAAGTATTTATGAATGTCTATATTAAACCCAGCGATGCTGGCTCAATTTTTCTCTTGCGTGTGAGATATCTCCGTAAAAGAAGCATTAAAATTTAAAGTCTCCCTACGGATATGTTCAGACAGGCAGCTCACAATTTTGTTGGCATACGTGATGTTAGGAGGAAAGATTTTTCTGTAGAATGACTGCCAAGAAAACACATGAAATCAGAGTTTTTCCAATCAAGTCACATTTGTTTAAGAAAACAGATACTTGGACATATGACTCCGTCAAATAGGATTTTGTATTTATTTTTCTCCTGCCATTTTGCCGCACAGCTCTTCTTGATGTTGTAAATTTGCCACTAGGACAAAAACCGACTTGAAGGCAGGTCGGAGGACGTGAGTAACTGAGTAATGATGGGGTGGTCTGTTTGCTGTCTTTGAGAAACTATTTCAACTTTTTATTGCTGTTTAACAGTGTAGTCATAGTTGTAATAGGACAATAATGTAAAAAAAAAAGTAAAAAATGATTTTGTAGAATGTAAATCTCCATGTTGGCCACTAGCTAACTAGCACAAGTGTGTTTTTGCAGTGACAGAATTACTGTCATTATGAAACGACAGCTCTGTGATTCTACTTGGAGCTGTTTGTCTCTTTCTCCAAAATGAGTGGTTTCTATAGAAACACACGCAACACATCAACATTTTTAGATAGAAAGCTAAACTATACTATATAAAGGCATAGTTGTACTATGAAAAGGTCACTATTGGAAAATGATACAGATGGTTCGATCACTATGATAGACTTCAATTCTGATATAACCTCCTGGCTACTTTAACTGTGGAGGTCGCAGGGATTTTTTTCCCCAGCGGTGTGTATTTATAACATGACGTCGCATATGGCTAGTTGGAGCTTTCAGAAAACTCAACAGTTCCCAACTGGTGATTACAAGCCCGGCAAAGACGTGAACGCTTTTTACAAGTCGAAGGTTTGTAATTACTGCAATTCCAAATGCACAGTAACTTTTGCCTTCCCCACTGTAACACATAAGATTCAGGAGAAGCATGAAGATCCATGTGCAATGGTTTATTAGGCAATATCCAAACTTTTATACACAGTCCAAATGATCATCAAAATACCAGAACCAGACAGGGATCATTTAAGATCATAAAAAATAATAAATAAATACAGGGACAAAACACAGGCAGAAACAGGATCACAGCTCAGAATTTGAACAGTGGATATAGAGGCAAGACTTCGCTGGATATGTGTGTGATGCACATATAGTGGGGGAAATAAGTGTTGGACGCATTAACGTTTTGTTTCAGTAAATATATTTCCAATGAGGCTATTCACATGAAATTTTCACCAGACATCAGTATTAACTCAAGAAATCCGGAAATATAAAGAATTCTCAACATTAAAGTCCATAAATAAAGCTATGTGTAATAAAGTGGAGTGACACTGGAAAAAAAAGTATTGAATACGCTAAGAAAAAGCACATGTCCAATGACACCTGCATTGCTGTGCATACACACACACCTGCATTATTACTGTAATGTGGACATGTGAGCAACTGCAGCCATATTCTAAACAACCAAGTCATATGTAAACAAAGCCAATGTGTGCGCATCTGTTCGCCTGTCTCACTCTTTGTAGCGGTTTTCTCTCCAGGTATAGAGGAGAATGTCTGTTTGCCGTCGGTCCCTCGCTGTCCAGATCCCTGCACATGCTCAGATACAGTGGTGCGCTGCAGTAACCGAGGACTTCGCTCTCTGCCCAAGGGCATCCCCAAGGACACCACAGAGTTGTGAGTCTCTGTCTCCCTCCTCTCTGATTGGTTTTGTCACACCTGTCATTTTGTCATCTTTGTTTTATCAGCTTTCAATATATTTTTTGAATGCTCTGACCCACCGGGTGCCTCATAGGTATCGAGCCCTATTAGCTAGAATGAGCTGCCTCAAGCACTGCAATTTTCCTCTTTCTCCTGAGGCATTACCACAAAGTCAGGTCCAAACTATGTCCAGTCCTGCTCGGGCCATGCTCTTGGCCATCTTTGAGACTGTGACAAAGTGCTTGTTTAGGAGACAAAGACATTTTTCATCTGCCCTTCTCACAAGCAGTCAGAGAGCAAAATAAAAAGACGGAGGGAAAGAAGATAGTGGCGTGAGAACAAGAGATGAGAAATGAGATGAGCATGAGAGATATTTGGAGCCAATGTGTATGTTTCACACAGATGTTCATAGGATTTTATTTTTTTTCAAATTCATTTTTCTTCTTTTCTTTCTTTTTTTTTTACTCCCTGTCAAGAGTAACCAGAGAAAGAAAAACAACATCCTATTGCTTTTCATAAGCAAAAGCTTTCACTTAGTGTGTGTGTGTGTGTGTGTGTGTGTGTTTATACATAATGAACTTCACAATGGTAACTATATCACATGTTTACGAATCTCCAACACCTGCTGCACTACACACATCACACATCGCCAGCACAACATGCATAAACACTTTGCATGAAACTCAAAACGCTAGCCAACTCAAATATCTTGTACGTGCAATGTGGTAGGAAAACCACATCTCACAGTCAGAACGTTGGCCAATGACTTTTTATCTAGGCAAAATTATGATGCTCTACATTAGAGACCTTTATTTAGAAGAGCATAACTACACAGTCATCTATTTATGTTATACTCATTCATTTCCATTAGTCTGTATTAATGAACTTAACTAGCTAGCTAGCTGGCCTTATGCTATTATGTCATAATAGCTACCACTTTTTAGCATAGCCAAGGCTTCTAGGCAACGAAACCATGGGACTGGGCAGCACACTGGAGATTCCATTTAGCTTACTAGTTAGCATGTTTGCCTCCCGCCTCCGCCCTGTGTGTGTGGAGTTCGCATGTTCTCCCCATGCTTTCAGGGTTTCCTCCATGTACTCGGATTTCCTCCCCCAGTTCAAATACATGCATTGTAGGCTGATTGGCATTTCCAAGTTGTCCATAGTGTGCGATTGTGCCCTGTGATGGGTTCCCTGGGATAGGCTCCAGGCTCCCACGTGACCCTGTGAAGGATAAGCGGAATGGAAAAGTGATGGATGGATGGATGGATGGACGGATGGATGGATGGATGAGTTTGTCCACACTTCAATTTTCAAAATTCAGTATTTTTCCATTGGGAACACACTGCGGTAAAAAAATGGCATCTTCACAAGTGGAAATATCTTGAATATAGTCATATTGATCTAATATTCCTTGTTTTAAGATTACAGTAAACCAAATATAAGATTATTAAACCTATATGTAGACAGTTTTACCATTTCTCTTATTCTTTGGCCAGATAATTTGGCTTCTTTCTTGGATATAAATGCTTAAAATGTACTAAATTATCTGCAAATACAGTAGAACAAGACCATTTAAAGCTTGAACTTAGGAAAAACATCTTGAAAAAGTTTTAGTAATCTTATATTTGGTTTATTGGAAATCCTAGACTATATTAGCTTTATAGATTCACCTATAGATTCATAGAATTAAAGGTGTGGATGTGACATTGTGTAAAATCCTGCTCGTCCTGTATGCCTCCAGGTATCTGGAAGGAAACCTGCTCACTTCAGTGCCCAAGGAGCTGAGCAATCTGAAACAACTACTGCTCGTGTATGTATTTCAACTCATCTCATAGTTGAACGTTATGAGCGATATGAGCTTAATCGGATTTTTTGGCATGCTGATATTTGTTATTGTTATTTCAGTTGTGTGTGTGTGTGTGTGTGTGTTGTGTGCCCACAGAGACCTGAGTAACAACAGTGTCAGCTCTCTGACTCCTTTCATCTTCAGCAATATGACTCAGCTCTCCACACTGTGAGTGTGCCATCTGCCACACACCGCTAACTCAGCCATTTGTGTGTGAATCAGTGTGAGTGTGTGAGTACTTAAATCACTTTGAGTGATATATATTTGTCTCTTTCTCTATCTCTACAGTATCCTGAGTTATAATCAGATCCGCTGTGTGCCAGTGCATGCGTTCGACGGACTGCGCTCACTCCGTTTGCTGTAAGTCTCTTTCTGATGGTACCTGAGGAAGGGATACACACACACACACACACACACACACACACACATTGATTTTGCTGCAGTTTTTTTGTTTTTCACTACGATGCTTGTTGGTAAACAGCTTTGGCTGAATGCGCATAGTGATGACGTCACATGGCACGTTGTGATGACGTCACATGACGCGTCTTGGCCCAAATCTGCTGTAATTTAGAAAAATTAGCAGGAAGCTCCTGCAAATATTGCGGAGTTTCCTTGATTTTGCGGCAATTTCTGCGCTCGCAAAATCGCAGAATCCTGGAGGGACTGGTATACACACACACACACACATCCTTGTAAGGACCTTCCATTGACACAATTAATTATTGTAGCTAATTAATGCTTTGCCTACATCTCATGTTACCATGACTAACACACACACACACACATACACACACACACACCCCTAGGGCACCAGCCTCTGCCCCACAGCAGGCCTTATTAACTCCACTTTAAGAGGTGGCCATGAAACAGAGCAGGTTTCAGAGGTAAATTGAGTTTCTAGCCTCAGCAGGTTCTCTTTTTTGTACATGAAGAAGTGAGCAATTGTTTTTCCTTCCGTACCTCTCATAAGCTGTGGTCTGGAGGTTATCAGCACTCGTTAAAGGAATCTTCAAGTGTTACTTAACTTGTTTGATCTCTGTGATTAACCTGAATAACATTTATTTCTCTGTACTGATGGGGGAAAAAAGCTTAGAATCCCTGCTTACTTATATAATCTCACTTCGATTGAAAGCCTAGGGGAAGCTGTTGTCAGTGAGTGTTTAAAATATGTGACTACAATGCAAAGGTTTCAACCCAAAAAAGGCTTATTTATCCATGCGCAATCAGAATCAGACCCAAACATCAATCACACATTCCTCCTACTGAAAGAACTCCTTCTATCCCTGAAAGGATCAATTATACGGATATAGACCTTTACAAAATGAGCTTATTTTAGAAATGTTTATTGACACCCCAACAATGCCCCCATCATCTTTCTCAGAACAGGTAAGCTGGGTGAAATTCTTGTTTGTGGTGGTCACACATACGCTACACATATTGTGGATAGACATTAGGTTGAAAGCAGGCTGGACTATTCCTTTAAACCCTGATCCTCTGTTACGCTAGGCTGACAAGGAGGCGCTCTGATAGTCAAACTGGGGTCAGCTTTGGCTGCCAGCCACTCGTCACTCTCACTTGTTAATTTCCCAGAATGCCCCTGAGGGGAACACTGGCGTGACTTCATTGGTGCAGTGCTGTCCGGTCAAAGGGTCTGATTGCTGTTACACTGACACCAGACCCCTGTGTGTGTGTGTGTGCGTGTGTGTGTGTGCGTGTGTGCGTGCATGCGTGTGTGTGTGTGTGTCTGTCTGTGTGTGTGTGTGTGTGTGTGTGTGTGTGTGTGTGCGCGTGAGGGAAGAGGAATTGACATAAAATTCTATACCTGCCTTGAATCATCAGTGCTGACTTTGTTTCTGTAGACAAAATGGTCTCAGTTAGAGCTAACTGCAACATCCTCCCTTTCTTCTCGTGCATTTGTTTTCAATTTCTCCTTTCTTCTCTTTCAGGACTCTCCACGGAAATGACCTTTCAACCATTCCAGAGGGAGCCTTCAACCACTTGACGTCTCTGTCTCATCTGTGAGTGCATGTGATCCTGTGCGAAAGCTCTCTCTCTCTCTCTCTCTCTCTCTCTCTCCCTCTGTCTCTCTCTCTCTCTCCCTGTCTCTCTCTCTCTCTCTCTTTCTCTCTCTCTCTTTCTCTCTAACTCTTTCTTTTTCTCGCTCTCTGTCTCACTCTGTCTCTCTCTCGCTCTCTCTCTCACTCTCTCTCTCTCGCTCTCTCTCTCTCTAACTCTGTCTCTATCTCGCTCTCTGTCTCTCTCTCTATCTCTCTCTCTCTCTAACTCTGTCTCTCTCTCGATCTCTGTCTCACTGTCTCACTCTCTCTCTCTCTCACACTCTCTCTCTCGCTCTCTCTCTCTCTCTCACACTTTGTCTCTTCATCTTTCTCCATCCCTCGATATTAATGACAGACTCCCAGCATCACCCACAATCACTCACCTATTTATGATCTATAGAGGATTGACTTCATTACCAGGTGCGAAAGAGAGAAGGTTTTTTAAAGAGCTGCCCAGTGCTCAACTCTCAGAGTCTGGGCCCCACAGGAACTCTTTGTAAATTTTATTACAGCTAAAAGGCATCCATCAGTGAGTTCTTATGCCTCTTTTTTCTTCTTCTTCTTATTCGTTCTCCGGCTGCTGTTCCTGCTGTTGCTTTAAAATGAGGTTGCTTTAGTGCTGCCATGAAAAGAACTGTCACAAAAGGTTCCTCTTTGAGAATACGGGTCCTCTGATTCATTAAAGACAGACTGGAAGGAAGTGGTGCTTTAGTACATGAAGAGGCTGCCTTTGTGTACTTGAGCAGGATGTTTAAGAGTGTGTGTGAGTGTGTGTGTGTGTGTGTGTGGGTGGGTGTATAACAAAAGTTTTGACCGTGCTTTTATGCTAAACTCCACTTTTCCAGTCTAAATGGCTAATCCTCTTTCCTCGTTGTCAGTGGCACCTGTCTCATAGAGCAGGATTTAATCCAAAACGGAAATTTGACAGTTTGCGACACCTTTCAGCAGTCCGTACAGGATTTCATACAGGAGGGTTTTTTTTGTGATTTTTGCGGCCAAAAAAAAAAAAAACGCTCGAATTTCTGTGGCTTATTTCAAAATTTGCGATGTGGCTTGTGGAGATTTTTTTGTGCATTTTTGTTTTTTTGCAGAAAACTACTTGAATTGGCAAAATTGCAACTGCAGGAAAATGTTATACACGGTCTATCGCAGTGATGCTTGATGGTAAATGAAACCTTTTAGCTGTGCTTATGAATCGAAGAGAGATTGGCTGAATGCACGTTATGATGACGTCATGACGCATCTTGTCCCAAATCTGTGGTACTTTTGAGAAATTGCAAGCTCATCTGAATATTGTCGAGTTTGCTGGATTTCGCATACATTTCTGCGATCGCAAAAAAAAATCGCAAAATCCTGTATGGACTGCTTTCAGGGGCTTCGTATGCTCATAAACATCTCTTAATGGGTGCACGGTGGCTTAGTGGTCAGCACTTTTGCCTCACACCTCCAGGGTCGGGGGTTCGATTCCCACCGTGGCCCTGTGTGTGCGGAGTTTGCATGTTCTCCCCGTCCTGTGCGGGTTTCCTCCCCCAGTCCAAAGACATGCATGGTTGATTGGCATGTCCAAAGTGTCCGTAGTGTATGAATGGGTGTGTGAATGTGAATGTGTATTGGCACACTGTCCAGGGTGTACCCCGCCTTGTGCCCGATGCTCCCTGGGATAGGCTCCAGGTTCCCCCGTGACCCTGAAAAGGATAAAGTAGTATAGAAGATGAATGGATGGATGTCTTAATGGATACAAATACAGATATGACTCGGAGGCACTCTATTATAAGTGCCAGGTCAGGGTTGTGCTGGTTGGGCTATTAGTAATATTCGATTATAGAACCACATAGAAATCAATAACAACCAATTACACACCATAACACCATAAGTACCATAACAAATAACCAATACATTTGTTAGAAAACATCACAGATATTTAGAAACAAAAAGAATTTGTAACTATGTGTATGTTTTAGTTGGGGTGGTGTCTCAGTGGTTAGCACATCTGCCTTGCACCTCCAGGTTGGGGGTTCAAATCCAGCCTCACCCCTGGGGTTTCCTCCAGGTACTCCAGCTTCCTCCCCCAGCTCAAACACATGCTTAGCATGATTAGCATCTCTAAATTGTCCGTAGTGTGTGTGAGTTGTTCCCTGCGATGGGTTAGCACCTTGTCCAGGGTGTCCCCCACCTTCTGCCCTAAGCACCCTGGAATAGGCTCCAAGCTCCCTTGTGATAATATAAATGATATGGAAAATGCATGGATGGATGTTTATGTACATATAAACAGTTTATATATTTGTGTGCGTGTTCCAAAGGGCTCTGGGTGCAAACCCACTCTATTGTGATTGTGAACTTCGCTGGCTCTCACAGTGGGTTAAAGCTGGTTTTAAGGAGCCAGGCATTGCTCGCTGTACTGGACCACCTGACATGGCTGACCGTCTGCTTCTGACCACGCCCCTCAATCGCTTCCAGTGCAACGGTGATGAACTCTCTTTTTTTTTCTATGTCTCATTTCCGTTTTAAGGAGCCGGACATTGCTCTTACAGGCAAAATCACCCAAGTGCTCCCGAGTTTTAACACTTCTAACAAGCCCTTAAAAGCTTGTTAGAAGTGTTGAGGGATTAATTTGAGATTAAACAAGAGATTAAAGGGATTTTATATATATTTGGATGGCGCAAGACTTAGTGACCCCCTCTGTGATCCCTCCTTCGTGTCCACTTTGAAATGTCACCATCTCTCCTTCAATAACTCAAGTTGCATCATTATTGTGCTTGTGGTCTATATGGGTTTTTTTTTTTTAATTATGGGATGACAAGAGTACAATAAAGCTGTTTTTTTCTGTCACACAGAAATCACACATAAAAAAATTGATAGGGCATGTGTCGAGATCGGTGGTGTTAGATTGCTTAACGTGACATTCTCCGATTTAGTGCCGTTGCAACCAAAGATAGAAAATTTTTGACGCTTGTCTAAAAATCTCCAGTTGGAGCATGGCTTAGGATTACACACACTCACGAGACAGATATGCTAATGCTAATGTGAAACATAAATTAAACATGCTATAAAAATATCTAAAAAGATCCTTATTACCCGAGGCTCACTTTGAAGAATGTTTCCGTTTATGTTTCCCCATTCTGTGCAGGATCATACTGACTGATGACATAAGCAGAATTAATAAGCCATTTTCTCTAATCGCAAGTTTATCGTTCGAGGATCCTCGTCGTATAATCGGGCATGGAGGAGACATGTTTTCGCACGGTCTGTGAAAGAATTTGGACAAGAATTCACTGGAATGAACTCATACCATCTGAAACTGACCATCTAAAACCAGTTTAAGGCGTGTCGCCAACTCATTGTACAGAACAAAGTTGCATTTGCAAAATTATCTGATTTGTTCCTCGGTGCAAAACGGCTCGCAGTATGATGGCAGTAGTGTATTAAGTTCACCGCAGTTGGATCTAAATACCTGGCATTTAAATGCACGGAATTCAATTTGTGCCGAAGGCATTGAACGTAACTTTTCAAGAAACAAACAAAAATATACATTGAAAAAGCAAAAATGCTGTTTATTTGAAGTGTTCATTGTTTTTCTTCCTTTGTCGCTGTACATTTTTGTTCATTTCTTGAAAGGTTATGTTCAATACGTTTGGCACAAATTGAATTCCGTAGCATACGGGGTGGCAAAACTTATTTCAGTGGTGGTCTTGTAGCTCATGTAGCCACGCCCTTGACTTTCCTCCACTAATCCCTTTTCTTCTCTCTCTCTCTCTCTCTCTCTCTCCCAACAGGTCCTGTTGATCTGAATATGATGTCCAAGTGCGCCCCCTGTCTGGCCAACCCGTGCCAGAACAACGGCACGTGCGTTAGTGATGTCACAGGCTCCTATCACTGCACCTGTCCCTTTGGCTACAAGGTGAAAGATCCTCACGCTTTCCAAAATACCTGTGCAATTCATTCCTTCTCAGACATATCCCCTTCCCTAGTTTATTATACATGGCCTGTTTGAGTTATGCATATCATTACAAGAGTGCAAGGAAGAAGCTTATATCATCAATCTTCCTTAGCTGGCTCAATATATTGGAATCTCCTCTGCTCATGCATGCGCAATGCTCAGCAAGGGATCAATGCAGAAAAAAACAAAGATGTCCAAGACTGCAGATTTAGAGTCCTAGTCAGGATGTGCTTACAGCTATATTACATGTCATGCTGCTCGGTGTATTTATGAATATTGTTCAGACGTATGAGTCATGAAACTGATGAAGTGTGAGATTTGCAGTTGCAGGAGAAAGACCAACCAGCTCAATTAAAAAAATAACTATTGCACCTAATCTGTTGCAGAGTTGCATGATAACGTTTGCTTAATATTGATCAATAACAGCATACGGACATTTTTTTAATAACAAATATTCAGGCAATTAAGGAACATTTCTTTTCATACTATACATTCTAAACCTACATGCCTACACATGGCTGGATTCGTTCATCAAAATAAGACATGGTTGATTTTTATTTATTTTTTTATTCTTAATATAAGCACTGTTAGCACAATTAGATCCTACACTAGGCTTACTAATATTGTATTCTGTTAAACTAAATGAGGAAGCAGGGCACAGTGCCTCACACCTCCGGGATCTCTGGTTCGGGATTGAGCTCAGGTCCAGTCTGTGTGGAGATTCCCATTTTCTTATTGTGTTTGTGTGGGTTTCCTCCCAAAAATATTTAGAATTTTGCCTTGATAGCAGGATAGGCTCCGGAATCGTGGACGAAGCCAAGAATCGTGATCACAATTACAAGACAATTAGTTGGGCAGTATTGTATTGGGTGGTGTGTGTGTATGTGTGTGTGTGTGCGTGTGTGTGTGTGTATGTGTGTGTGTGTGTGTGTATATGGCGTCTTTTGATTGGTTATGGGATTCCTGTCAGTGTCTGTCTGCAGTTGAACAGATAAGAGTTTCACCTCTTGCCCTCTACAACACAAAAAAACAGTGGCTCCTCTTTTAATTAAAATCCCTGCACCCAAGGTTAAAACAGGTGTGTGTGTGTGTGTGTGTGTGTGTGTGTGTGTGTGTGTTTCAGGCTCTCTTCCATTTTGACAGCCTTCCCGTTCCCTTACCCTTTTTCTCTTTCTCTGTTGAGTCCTGATTGATTAAAAACACAAGCAGTATAGAGGCGGCAAGAAAGAAAACAGTCAAACACCATAGCTGTGAGCGGTAGAGAGAAAATAAGCAAAGCAGACGTATTTTTTTTTGTCTGAAATTGGAAATAGGTGACAGCCGTGGAGTGCTAAATGGATCTGAACACATTATTCCGCTTTTTTTTTGGAGGGTGTTTTTTCTTCCTGTTTGGGCCAGGATGTGGGAAGGAGAAACCCAAAGCAGACATTTGTACTGACAGTGTAAGAGCTCCTGTTACACCCCTTTCAGAAGAGTCTAACACAATAAAGCGTGTTCCAGCTGCTAATAATTCCTCCGGAGAAATGTAAAATGTATTGTGTTCGCATGCAGTTTAGTCTTACTGTCTGTTTCTGACCGCCGGGTCTGAACATACGAGCATGTGCCGAACGTGTGTGTGAAGTCTCTGACTTCAGAACCACTGACTTTACTTGTCGTTCTGCTGAAATACAGACACCGCATCGTTGCTTCGCAATTACATTGTTTATTGCTTTCCACAAATCTAAGCTAAGTGTGTGCTGTAGTTTCTGATTTCAACCTCTGTTTAAACGTGTCTCTGGTTAACCAGATTGAACTCTGACACAGATCAGCTCATCGGTTTTGGAAAATATGGATGATGCATGGAATATTTATAGCACTCATGAAATTTGTGTTATAACATATAGTATTGCATGACTTTTTGGTGGTTTGGCGAGACAGATGCATCTACATAGATAACATCAGCTTAAAAAGTCTGGAGTCTTGAGTGATCAGATTGTGTCTTGGCTGCACATTTATATCATTCTGATATAACTCGAGATGCATGAATTGAGGTCTAATCAGGGCTTTCGTATTCGTAAAATGAGCTGTCTCGTCAAGTACAAGCATTTATTGTACAATGCAACACTTGAACAGATGAACAGATGCTGTTTAACAGGTACGTCATGTGAAGACATGAAGCGTTTTGAGTCGTATTGCTGCTATAGATTCTGTTTGTCTTTTTCATCTATCTCAGGGACGGAACTGTGAGATCCCCATGAACGCCTGTTTGAGCCAACCCTGTGTCAACGGGGGCACATGTCACCTCTCAGCTGGTCAGGACGGTCACTACAGGTACACACTGCACTCTTGCAGGGTTATTTTACTACATTCTGGGAATCCTTACGTCTTTAAGATACACACTGACTGCTACTAAATATATCATGTTTCAACTCTATTTGCCAGGTGAACTTTAAAAGCCAAGAGCCAGTAATGTCCCAGTAAATGTCCTGGCTTTGGACACTCTCCGCTTCCTAAATCACCTTGTAACATTTTAAATGCATGCAGCTCTGCCCTTTCCATTCGATTACTGAGAGGCCTTGGCCTCCGCATCCAGACAAGCAACAAATAAGCCCAGCGTCAGGTTCCACTTGACATTACAAAAACAGCAATGAAACAGCTGCGGTGAGCCATTTGGATGGAGTAGGGTCAGGGTGCGTGTTTGTGGCATGGGACGATGTCAGTGCTGGGGGCGTGAGTATGATATATCGGCTCCAGCCTAGCTGCTGCCCTTTGAGCTATAGCCGTCTCTGAAATCTGGAAGTCTGAGTGGTGTGTGGTGCGGGTTGGAGGGTTCGGGTGGAGGTGCTTGGGTGGCACCAGAGAGCATATGAGCTGGTTACTGGGTGAGATAAGTGTTGCTGGTCTTTCGTGGGAAGTCTCCATGGAGACAGGGCTTTATCAAACACTGTGCTTCCTCCCAAGCCTCAGTCACCAATGGTGCCAAGCCACAACATACAGTAGGGCTCAAAAGGAAACCTTAAAGTACCCTTGAACGTGTAATTTTAAACCATTAAGAGCAATCTGTGTAGAATAATAAATTGTTAAATGTGTTTTAATGCCTAAGATTTTTTTTTTTTCCAAAAAGCCTGGATCAACAAATATACATTTATAGGCAAACTGATAATACCCACATGTCCTCCATCATTCCAAATCGTGTTAGTAAAGCTGCTCTCATTTGTTCCAGGTAAACATGAACACCATTTTAGTATCTGAATCTCAATTTTGCATGGTTTTATTCTCAGCAGTTTGTTTAAAAGTAGCCAAAATATGTTCCTTGATACATAAGCCAAAAGTCCATTTCAAAATCAGTGAAAAATCCATTCATTTATTGATTTGCATAATGGACAAAGTGACATCACAAACTGAACCCTTTTTAAGAAACTAGCTGACTAAGTGTCTGTTCTGTTTTAAGGAATTACCAGATTTGACCTAAACACCAGTCTATATAAACAAATTACCTGTCCAAGAAGGGTCAGTTTTAAGCTTTTCATGCATAAATTATTAGAAAACATATTCATTTTTTAGATGGTTTTATTTATTTATTTATTTTAAAAATGGCATGGAAATTCAAATGAATTTAGACTCTTTTAAAAAAAGAAAAAAGAAAGAAAAAAAGAATAATTTATTTTAAAAAGTAATTCAAGTGTCAAGGAATCGACATTTTAGATAATTTGATCAAAATTATATATATATATATATATATATATATATATATATATATATATATATATATGTTTGTTTGTTTAAACAAAAAACAGTAATTATGTAGTTTATCTCAGAATTTGTATGATGTTTTATAAAAGAAATAAATTATAAAACTAATCATGTTTGATAAAGTCTGAGATTTCTTTAAAAAATTGATTAGACCTTTTTGTGTAGAAAGTTTAGTCATAAATGGCCAAGATGTGTTGTATTTGTCAGAGTCAGTCATGTAGGATTGGGGATAGCAGCACTTAATGGAGTAATAAAAATCAGGATAATGGTGTATATAACGCTGGAGTGTTTTTTAGATGATTTAATATCTAATACAAAAAAAAACAAAAACACGCCTTAAATGAATGGTCTCTTAAATGAAGCGTGGATGCCATAAGAAAGGATTAAGTTTAATAGAATATTTTAGCCCCCAGAAATAACCCTTCAAGAACACATCAACAGACATTTAACCTTTAAAACACCACTTAATGAAAGAGTTCATCAATTTGTTCACATTACAGTGGATTAATGTTGAAGTTCATGGTCTGATTATGTGAACTAATGCTGGAAATAATGTTAGTTAAGGAGAAGCGTAAAGCATAACCACAAACTCATATTTACTGCAGCTATAGTAATAGGGCTACTGTATACTAACCAGGTTTTAGCAGTTACGTTTCTGGATTAGCTTTATTAGATTGTGTTTTAGGATGAAATATGCGTGTTTCTGTTTCACTGAGGTAAAGAAAACAAAGCAAAAAAAACAACAACAACAACAAATGAAGCTGTGTGTTAACAAGATAAAAAACGTCAATTGTGAATATAAGTTTCTCAAACACCATACCACCAGAGATAACAGCAGCCTGTGTCTGTTTTCGGTCCCACTCCAGATGTGTGTGTCTGCCTGGCTTTGAGGGCGAGCGATGTGAGGTGAACCCAGATGACTGCGAAGACAATGACTGCGAGAATAACTCCACCTGTGTGGATGGCGTCAACAACTACACCTGTATCTGCCCTTCCAACTACAGAGGTACTATCCAAAACCGCTTCAGTGGAGCAACACACACACACACACACACACACACACACACAAACACAGGATTTAGCAATAAGACACCAGGTGCTACACTGAGCTCAAATCCCATTCACTGGGATTATATTGTTCAAGGAGTACATTTCCTCCCAGCGTTATTACTTTGTTACACTGCAACAAGGCTATAACCCGAGCCCTGTTTATTCATTTGTTAAGGTTGCTTTGAAATAATACAAAAACTGTAAAAAGGTAATGTGTTCTGAACAAAGAGTAAGAGTGTGACAGGCATCCTGACTCAGCGCTGTGAGATTAAAGGCTGCAGGACTGAGAGGAGTGAGAGGAGAGATGCAGCTGTTTTGCAGCAAGCCCTGTTATTACTCACAGGAAGTCTAATTGTATCCTCCTCTGGGAGCGGGTAGAGCATGTGTGTGTGTGTGCATACTGTGGTACCAGCTTTGGACTGGAAGCCAAAACTGTAGGCTTGCCCTACACACAGCTGCTGTATAAAGCCGAGCGGTTGACGAGAAGGGAAGCCCCAAAGCAGGTCCACAATTAGAACTCCTGTAAACAGTTTTCCTCTTCCTCAGCCACACTCCTGTGTAGAGTGTACTCTTTTGTTGCACTCCAAGGCTGGTGTTTTTTTTTGTTTGTTTGTTTTAGTTTCAGGTGCTTTCACGTATGAAGCGTTTGGTCCTTTTGAATCAAACCTTAGTGTGTTTTCAGCCTTGGGGTGGTTCAATTACGCAGGTGAGAACACAGCGATCACACACTCTTGGACCAAAACAAGAGCGTCTGAGTGTCTGAGTGAACTCGAACGTGGGACGATCGCGGTGAGAAAAATGATTTCAACCCAGCATCAACCCACCTGCCTCAAGTGAATGCGAACACGCCATGTGTTTTGGGTTGTGTGCAGCGTTTTTGTTGTAGGTGCTAACCTGAGCCGTGAGGTGCAAACTGAGCCAGAGGACAGAGCTTTAGTACTCGACAAACAAACAAATTGGTGTAACAGCACCTAGTGCGTCTAACACTTTATTCCAAAATCTGATGATTTGTCATCGAGAATAGTAACTCCAGAGACCTGGAGTGAAGAAACATCTGTAGTGTTGCTCTTCAGGAAAGAGAATCAAGGGTCAAGATAAGGTATAAGGTAATTTAATCCTTGATTATCCCTCCTGACTAGCAACAGGAGACTGGACACGGGACATCAGAACACTGCGTATGCATTGTGCATAGACACAATGTCCTCCGCTATTCCTTGATAAAAAAAAAAAAAAAAATGATGTCATTAACTTTCAGCATAATCTCAATCCACTGCATATGTAGGGTATACCAATAAGCACGGATAACTTCAATTTCATGGTTTCCCTCTGCTGAAAAAAGAATGGAAAACTTGTCTACACTAAAGTTGCTTATAAAACAAGTCTTAAGGGCATGTGTTTCTAAATATTTAAAATATTCAACTGTATAATTCAAATGAAGTTACAGTCTAACAGTGAAGGCTTTGGGATGAGACGGGCACGAGGGGAAGTCATACCAAAGCTGTTATTAGGTCGTTTTAGGCAATTTTCCAACACTGGAGCAATACAGTAAAAAATCATTTGGGTTATTTACGGTTTAAAGGGTTTATGGAACATCAGGCAGAGAATGAGGCACTTTTGTCTTTCCTATGAGCTACACTGATTGTGTAGGTAGTTCCATCTCTGAAAGAATAAATTATAGAGATTTAGAGCTTAATTTACAAATACTTGCTAAAAATGCCAGAGTTCTATTTTAATCACAGGACTACTACTGATTTTGCAGAGGGCTGCAAAATGCAAATGAACCCTTTATGTGGGTGTTTTGTAATAAGTCCTTGCCATATAATCCTACACATGCAAAAGGATTTTTGGACAAATCTTAACCTACTCTAGGGTTTACAAGAGTGTTTTAATGTGTACTACAATAACAATATATTATTGTGATTCTATCAGTCAACCCTTCAAGTCAAGTGGCTTTTATTGTCATTTCAACCATATACAGCTGGTACAGTACACAGTCAGTATGTTTACATGGACAACAATAATCCGATATTAACCCGATTAAGACGATACTCTGATTAAGAAACTAGCATGTAAACAGCGATTTTTTATTACCTTAATCCGATTAAAGTCATACTTAAAGTAAACACAAATCGAATTAAGACGTGTGGAGTACTCCTGTTTTAGTCGCATTATCGACGGGCATGTTCAGACGGGCATTACAGACATGTACACAACTTAATCACACTATTAACGTCGTGTGGGAGTTTTCATCGCATTTTGCGACAGGACACGTACACACACGGCAGTGCTCAACCGTTTCACGGCAAACAAGAGAGCACGGCTGCGTCCCAAACCGCATACTTGCCTACTATATAGTGGGAGATACACATATCTCGGTTACTATATAGTAGGTAAGTACGCGGTTTGGGACGCAGCCCACAGCTTCAAGCAGTCATCTATTTGCACGTACAGCATGACAAATAATTAATTGCACTTGAAGCTTTCGTAAAATTAAAAATAAAAACACCCAAAACTGTATACGGTACCATAACGAAGACGAACTGTAGGTTGATACGTGAAATTCTGGAGGGAATGTCGAACAGGACGAGACAGAACTAAATAAGACCTACACATTTGTACATAAAATGCAGATTCAAACATGTGCAGACAACACAAGACAGTACAGTAACTACTAAAACAGGAACCATAGGCACAGTAACAGTGACAGTGTAGCGCCGACCAGTACACAGATCTATTGTGGAAGTGTCCGATATAACAAGTAGTAGAAAATAGGATATAAAAGGATAGTGCAAAAGAATAACAATATAACAAAAAATTCTGTGAATATAAAGCTGACTCATCTCTGTTCCCGTTTCTGCCGTTCTGGTTTTGTGTTGCTTCTGTTTAGTTTAGCACTATAGTGATCTTTCCACATCCTATTGGATCTTAAATGCCCTTCAGCTTTACCATGTAGATTCGATTAAAAAGCCGCAGCTGCAGCCGTTTGCCAGGCTGCGGGCACAGATGCTGAGCTGGGTAGAGGAAACAGCGGGCCACAGAGGGCTGCAGATGTTTAACTGGATCTCCACTCGACATCCAGTCAAAGCCCCAGAGTCAGATAGGGGAGAGTTGAGGAAGCAGGCCTGGCGAGTTCATCCAGAGCCCGGGAGGCTGCATCTGTTTCTGTGTGTGCTACCTTTGTGTTTCTATACACGAAAACATTAAGACCCTCAAGTGGATAGTGGTAGAACAGAGGGCTTACTGTGTGTGTGTGTGTGTGTGTGTGTGTGTGTGTGTAAAAGAGAGAGAGAGGATGTCCAGCAGCAGGTGGATGGATAAAGAAGCCACACTGAAGCTTCTAGAAGGAATGATTTAGTGCTCTGAGAAGGGTCCTGGACTTAGCTTTGCCAACACACACACACACACACACACACACACACTTCAGCTTGACAGTGGACAAAGAAAGGCATCCAAAATGCTCCAGTGAGTAAAAAAAATGTCAGTAGACCTCCAGGGAGTCATCAAACATAAGGATGACCCATTCTCCACGCAACTGCTGGCTGAATTTACTACCGTGGTTTGAGCTGTTTTCCATGAGATACAGCTGTGACAGCTGCAAAGGCAGGTGTTATAGAGGTTATATCTATCTGTGTATGTGCATTAGGAGACCTGTGTGAAGAAGTGGTGGACCCCTGCCTGCCTGGGTTTGACCCCTGCCAGCACGACTCCAAGTGTGTGCCTCTCAGTAAGGGCTACAGGTAAGTGTGTCATCTTTAGGGCTGAAAGGTCAGAGTTCAGAGAGTTGAGTATTGGAGCTCTGACACCAGATGATGTTCAATACATGGATTGTAGCATGTCCAGTATATGCAGTGTGTATGTGTTGTAGGTGTGAGTGTTTGCCAGGCTACGTGGGGCAGCACTGTGAGCAGGACTACAATGACTGTTTGGAGAACAAGTGTCAGCATGGGGCTGAGTGTGTAGACGCCATCAACGGATACACGTGTGTCTGCAAGGATGGTTTCAGGTAACACACATACTGTAGTACCTACACCTATACCTATACCTACACCTTCACCTACACCTATACCTATACCTACACCTATACCTACACCTACACTTATACTTACACCTATACTTATGCCTATACTTACACTAATACTTACACCTACACCTATAACTACACCTATACCAAGACCTATACTTACACCTATACCTACACTTATACCTACACCTATACCTATACTTACACCTATACCTACACTTATACCTACACCTATACCAACACCTATACTTACACCTATACCTACACCTATACCAACACCTATACCTACACCTATACCAACACCTATACCAACACCTATACCTACACCTTTACTTACACCTATACCTACACCTATACTTACACCTATACTTACACCTATACCTACACTTATACCTACAAATATACTTACACCTATGCCTACACCTATACTTACACCTGCACAGTCAAATTAAGTCCGAACATAACCATACACACCAGGGTGTCAAGAATTTAGTATTCAAATGCATTCGTTCATTCATTCATTCATTCACACATTCATTTCCAGTAAGCACTTTATCTTGATTCGGGTCATGGTCGATCCCAACCCTATTCCAGGAACACTAAGTGGGAATACAGCATGGATGGGATGGTAGTCCTGAGCAAACTACTGTATCAGTCCCCAGTTGGGACACTGTGTAAAATGTAAATTAAAACAGAATGCAATGAGTTACATAAACCCACTTGTTATTCACAATAGAACATAGAAAACATATCAAATGTTTAAACTGAGTAAATGTACCATTTTAAGAAAAAAACAACAGGTCAGTAACATGATTGTGTATAAAACGAGTATCTTAGAAAGGCTCTCAGAAGTAAAAATGGGATGGATTTTATATATATATATATATATATATATATATATATATATATATATATATATATATATATATATATATATACACATATATATACACACACTAGGTATGAAGAACTTTGGAAGATATTTTGCTACTTTTGGGACACCCTGTACATCAAATCCCAACTGGCTTCCTAATCCTTATCGTGAAATAGGCCCTAGGTGTAATTGTGTGTGTGCATGGTGCCCTCTGTGCACTGGCATCTCATTCAGGGTGTATTCCCACCTCCCGTCTTGTGTTCCTGGCATAGGAACACAGGATCCTTTCCTGGATCCACTGTAATCTTGATCAGGATAAAGTGGTTATTGAAGATGAATGAATGTGTTTTCCATGTTTCAAGATTTATTTAGAAAATTATTATCTAAGTATAGAGATGAAAATAAAGTACGCTGTAAATGACATGCATTTATTTTCCTACATTACAAGCGCCAGAAGGCCTTAAAAGTTTTAGAAAAATGTTTAGTCATCTAAAAGGAGAACACCGCTGAAAAATAATAAATGTCTTCAGATAAGTAAATATTATGAAAGTTTGAAAGTTCTGACAGCCCAAACACACAGCTATAATACACGGACATATGCTTAAGCACATATGCACTCGCACACACACAAACACACCCCAGGCTCCTGAGCTACAGATGGTGCTTTATTATATGGCACTAGGCTGCCTCATCCGAGCCGAACGGCAGATGAATCTCCATGTGGCTAATTATAGTGCTATAAGTGTGGGACTGCCTTGTGGATCTGATTGAGCGTGTGTGTTTTTATGTGTGTGTGTTGGTGTTTGTGTGTGCTAAACATGTGCGCGTGTGTGTGTATTTGGTGCAGTCAGTGCCAGCGAGCAGCAGGATAGCACAACTCATCAGTTTCTGAAAGTCTCGGTGTCTCTTATGCGCAGAGTTGTTACTGGGGCAGCCAGATGAACAATAGCTCTTTCTCTGCGGCGGCTGCTAATTAAGTGTTAGCGGCTTGAGCTCTGCATTAATTCGGCTTACCACCCACCCCGGCACTCTATCAATATTATAACATGATTTTCATCTTAGTAACAAAAATGTCTGGTTAATCTATGAAAGTGATTAGAAGCAACAAAAAAAATTGCAGCTTTTAGGAAAATTCGATCCTAAAATCGATTAAATCAGCCGCTTCATTCAAATCTGAATGTTTATATGGCTTTCTTTGTTTCTGTCGATGTTTAGCGGGCTCTTCTGTGAAAACCCTCCTCCCATGATCCTGCTCCAGAAGACGAGTCCGTGTGATCAGTCGGACTGTCAGAACGGAGCTCAGTGTCTTCTGATTGAGGGTGAACCGGTGTGTCGGTGTCTGCCCGGCTTCTTTGGAAACAAGTGCCAGAAGATGCTTACCGCACACTTCCTCGGGAAAGACACGTACATAGAACTACCCGGGTCTTCTATCCGTCCTTCCACTCATATATCCCTGCAGGTATGACCCACATCTTTAACACACTTATTATAAACAGATATCAGAGCAGCTTGTTTGTATTTCTTCCCTGTACACCAAACCTGCTCCTGGATCTCTAATCTAATCTTCATATAGCAGGTGTGTTAGATTAGACATGCAGGGCAGTGAATATTCAGAAGCCGCTACAGGCAGCTGTTTCCCAGTCCTTCCTCTTAACCAGCTTACAGTTTAGTCTACGATTTTCCAGTGCACATTCGAACAAAAGAAGCAGGAACCAATAAGGCTTGGTGTTCTGCTCGATTTTATTTACACATACAGCATTTGAAGACACCCTTATTCAGAGCGACATACATTTATACAACTGAGCAGTTGAGGGTTAAGGGCCTTACTCATGGGCCCAGTAGTGGCAGCTTGGCAGCGTTGGGATTTGAGCTCTCAACTTTCCGATCAGTAGTCTTCATCAACGTCTTAACCACTCAACTACCACTAATTCCACCAGTTTGAGAATGTTCATAGTGATGATGATATTAACAATCATTTCAGTGTGTGATGACATCATTGTTAAGGGCAACGTGAATTTTATCAGCAACAACAATGATAAAATTCTATACTCTGAAACATATAAAATTTGTTGTTGTTGTTGTTGATTTCACTCCATTAGTGAAAATAAGCCAAAACAAAACTAACATAGCACTAAAAATCCATTATGGTATCTTATCTTATGGTAACTCGAGCTGATGGCCAATGAAAAAGCACAATTCCTGTTCCTTTATTCTGTGAGGAGGTAACGGCTAATCAACAGGCTTGAGCAATGCGTAATATCACAAGGTCTCATTGATGACATCATAAGAATGATGTGAGGCAAAGTATTACACAGGCCAATTTAAAGACTGATAGACAGCTGCCTTCATGAGATATATATTTTAAGTGTTTCTAATGTCAGACCAGAAAAAAAGGTTTCAAACCAAAAACCCCACTAGAATTATGGCTTTGTTGTCTGTCCTTGTGTGTCGTTTGTATTTTGATTGGACAATGTGGGCTTAAACTATCGACGTATAGTTTCTCCTCTAAAGTCATTTTGGGGGAAAATGATAATAGATTAAATAATCCACCTTGTTTACGTTCATTAAACCTGCAACTGACGTCTTACAGATGTGTCAGTGAAGCGGCCGTAAAAATATCAGTCCAAACGGAGGTCAGATCTAGGAGATGTTTCACTCATGTGTAATCACCTACAGGCTGCGTAAATCTACTGTCTGGGCTAGAAAGAAATCAGCCCCGGCCTCATTTCTTCATTATTATAAATCATATGTTTATATTGCACGGTCTTTCACAGTGATGTTTGTTGGTAAACGAGACCTTTCATTGTCTCATACAGTATGAATCGAAGAGGGCTTTGGCTGAATGCGCATTGTGATGACATCACATGACGGCCCAAATCTGCAGTACATTTGAAAAATTGCGTGCTCTTCTGGATATTGCGAAGTTTCCTCGATTTTGCGTTAACGTCTGCAATCGCAAAACTGTAAAATCCTGGACGGACTGTTGAGACATTTGGTAACAGCAAATAATCTGATGCATCTGCCAAAAGTGAAAGATTATATTAATGTCTTTTTTTGAATCTTTGAAAAACAGGGAGGCTCAGCCATGTACACAAGCCATCCCTCTTCATCACTGACTGATTGTCTTTTGTTTTCATGTGCACGTTCATGTACTGTTTCTACTGACATCACTCATTTTGAAGACTGCTCACTGTGACTGCAACGAGCGGAAAGAACCGATATTTCAACACAACACAGTAATAAATGATTTGCTGTCATAAAGAGACCTTAGCTCGTTCTCACAATGCTCGCTTAATCATAGCAAGTCGTGAATGGATCATATCCCAGTGACAATTCTCTCTGACATTAGCAATCTACCTTGGTTTATGGATAAACTATTTGAACTACTGTAGCTGGTAATGTAATACTGTTGTGGGATGCCTTTGATGTCATACTTCTTCAAATGAACATTATAAATCTGAACCTTGGTTTAGCCTGTCTGAAAGCAAATAGAGAATTTGCTCTAGTGCCATTTACATCTCCCGAGGTTTTAGTTACTGAAAGAAAAGAAAATGTTCCCTACAGGCTGCATAGTTTAGTTCCAAAGTCTTAACCGACCCCGATTCAAGTCCCTAGTGGCGTGGAAATTATTTGAGAGTTGAATTAGGTGTTTGAACTTTCCAGTATTTGAAATCAGATACACCGCTGTAGACATAATACATCACCGAATAAGGTCAGTCACCAGCATATTTCTCACACCCACCCACAATCTATCCACAGTCTGCTGAACTATCTCGTGGACAGACAAAGTCAAACATCCAACAGTGAGATCCACCCACAACATCCTCCTCCTCCTCCTCCTCCTCAACCCCTATCAACACACTAGCATGGGCAGCCATCACTATCAGTCTGCTTTGTAGCAGGCCTTGCTGAGCTGTCCAAGCCTGTCTCTCATTCTGATCTCACCTAGCCTAGCCACGGAAAGCGATCTACCTTTCCTAACATCTGTTCCGGGGTTTTTATCGGTTGCAGCTCTCGGCCCAGCCCCGCTGACATTATTAGAATGTCACCTTTTGTCCACTAGCATGAATAATACCTCCCTAGAGGACATATATTATGGTAATGGAAGTTGAGCCGGCTCTGTTATCAGCTGCAATCATGAGCCCCCTCGTCACGGCTGGATTGCATCTCCGCTACAAATGAGTCGTTCGCCTCGCCGCCGACAGGGCAGCCTAATGTTAATTAAAGAGGGAGGAGATAAAAATAGCCGGCGTATTCTTCATCTGCCTGCAGAGGTGAGCTGGTGACTTTGAGATAGCAACATCTGCAGCCGTAGAAGGGGTTTGCTGGTTAGGGTACAAGGACGATACTGACACTCCTGCTTTTTTAAATATATAAGGGAGGCAGACGGGCAGTCCTTGGGTTTGAGACCAAGCGCTGACGTTTTTGTGAAATGTCTTTTAGTTGAAATTCAGCACTAGCACTCATCATGTGGTCACGCTACTTGCCTTGCATGGCTCCAGGCTATTGGGCAAGAGTGTGAAAGCTCCACTGGGGATTATTTCATACAGAGTCAGGCTGTTACACTTCATGAACCATAAATCTCTCAAGTCCTGTGTATGATTTGAGTGCTGCTACCTACTCAAGGATTTTTGTAGCTGTTCTGGTTGATATGACCAACTAAACTCCAGGTGTTAAGTGCAAGTACGGCTGTTTTTTTTTTCTCCCCCATTCCATGTTGGGTGTCATTGTAAGTTTATCATTCTCATTTCTGTCTATATAGGTGGCTACTGATAAGGATAATGGCATGCTATTTTATAAGGAGGATCATGACCCTTTGGCTGTGGAGCTGTATCAAGGCCACATTCGACTGATGTATGACATCGCTAAGTACCCTCCTACAACTGTATACAGGTAAGGATACACTAGACACTGAGAACACATTGTATAAAATACACACATAGGTAAAACCAAAACACAACTGCAAATCATAAAGCTCAACAGCAAAATGAGAAACAAAACAGCAAATCAGAAAACACAATAGATAATAAAATAATAAAATAATAATATATTATAATAATTATAATAATATAATAATAAATAATTATTATATTATTGTTTATTAATAATAATAAATAATAATAAAAGATACAACAGCAAAGCAAAAACACAAGAGAAAATCAAAAACACAATAGCAAATCAGAAAATAAATAACAAATAAAAAGCATAGCATCAAAATGAAAACACAACAAATAAAAGATACAAGAGCAAATCAGAAAGCTCAACAGCAAAATGAAAAACTAAATAGCAAAGCAAGAACACATGAGAAAATCAAAAACACAACCGCAAATCAGAAAATAAACGAATAAAAGACATAGCATCAAAATGAAAACACAACAGCAAAGCAAAATACAACAGCAAATTCGGAAACACAAGAGAAAATCAAAAACACAAGAGCAAATCCAAGACATAACAGCAAAAACAAATCTACTGATTTGCTGTGGTATATTTGGTCAATATGTTTCGCTCTCACAGGACACTGTAAGGTAGGTACTATACTAAACCTAAACATACACACTGCATCTTAAAGTGTACTCATTTGTCTACCCTGAAGATGTTGACTCATATGAAGCAGACACGCCAAAGCATACCTAATCTTTGAGACAATGGCTCTTGGCTAAACACATGTGACCGAGGGTAACTTTGACCCCGAAGCCTAATCCCCAAACCCAGGGTTTACTTCAGCTCTCTCTACCCCTTGTCAGGTAGCTCTCTTGTTCTCTCTCTCTCTCTCTCTCACATACACACACACACACATTTTCTGTACAAACACTGGAGTCCAGTGTGGATTTGTGTGCCTCCGCTCACTGGAGCCTCACAAATAAGCTCGGCTTATTTGGCTTTTACGGCTCCCCACGGGCGTCTTTTTAACTGCCGGAATTGTTGGCTGTAATTTAGGAACCTTGTTTTGCTTCACCAAGATTCTAATGACATTTAGTCTGTTTTTACGCAGTTCATCAACTGTCGATCGTTCGGTATCAGTATAACTGTCTCAAATATCTTTCTGTTTGCTTCACTAATTCTGAATGCTGGTAATTTTTGTAATATAGATTTGGTGGCAGATAGCACAGGTTGATGTGCAGTTCACAACAGATTCTACCTCTGTGCAGCTCTCTGTTAGGCTTTCACAGCTTAATAGTGCAAGGATAATTATGTGCATACTAAATACTAAATATAGGAAAAGGGATCATTTTTGCAATGTCTGAAAATGGCTTAAAGGGATGTTTAAATTCGTTTAATGGGATTCCTCAATTATTTTGTTTAATATGCTGTATATCTTAAAATATATTAGTGTTTGGATTGCATTTTGTGCACTACCAGTCAAAAGTATGAATAATTTAGATATCATATATATTGAAGGAGTGGGGCACGGTAACTTAGTGGTTAGCACGTTTGCCTCGCACCTCTGGGGTTGGGCGCTCGAATCCCTTGCATGTTCTCCCCGTGCCTCAGGGGCTTCCTCGGAGCACTCCGCTTTCCTCCCCCAGTCCAAAGACATGCATTGTAGGCATTTCCAAATTGTCCATAGTGTGTGAATGGGTGTGCAGTTCTGCCCTGCAATGTGTTGGCACCCTGTCCAGGGTGCATCCCCCTGCCTTGTGCCCCAAGTTTCCTGGGTTCCAGGCATCATAGGCTTCAGGCTCCGCCACAACCCTGCGTCGGATAAACAGTATGGAAAATAGATGGATGTATTAAAGGCAAAGTGCCCATAAATTTATTTCTGAATGTATTCTTAATAAGGGATTTTACTTCAAATGAGTTTCAAAACAGACAGATTTTATTTGGAGCTTGACAAATGTGGAAACTTTAAGAAAAGCCTACTGGGTGAAGCTTTCTCATGAAGCTGGTTGAGAAGAAGCCAAGAGTGTGCAAGAATACTGAATTTAAATATGAAATAGTTTTATATGTTTAACACATTTCTTGGTCATTTGTGTTATTCCATAGTGTTAAGGCCTTCATTATTATTTTAAAATAATATAAAATTGTAAAACTCTTCTATATGATTCAGTGTGTCCAAATTGTTCACTGGTAGTATATCTGAAATGTATTTCATATTTTAAACAGAAAAATAAGAAATGGCCACATTTTTTTTTCTTCCTTATGGTTCAGTCTCACTGTTGACAGAAAGTGCATTCAAGCTGGCATCACGGGGCAAACAAACACGCTTTCTTAAATATAAATATACAAGGCGCCATGCTCAAGTTGTTTGACCATATCTCAGCAACTTTTCTTCTTGAAATCTAGATGCATCACTTGAAAGATGCCGAGAGTCAGTTTAAAGCTGGCACGTTCATACAGCCAGAATGCCTTAAGACCCTTTCCTGTCACACAGCGGATCAGTGCACACTGAGAGGTGGCAGTTGTGACTGGTTTCTGATCTGAGCCAACCTCCCTGTACACCAGATAGCATATTATTGATCTCTCGCTAGCTCTGAAAAAAGGGCCTCTCTTAACTTCCCACTGCCTAGGACCCAATCGATAGGGCTGTCGGGAGTGTCACAGCATGTAAAAATAACACTTCATCCAGGAGTCTTGCCCGTGCGTGATATAATAGCCTCAAATTACTCAATACTAGCACAAAGCTGTGCAATTATTTTATTAGTATGCACTCAAAGGTGTACTTCACTGATTATTCACCGGTTTATGATCATGATAATGAGTCTTTATTGGTCACATATACATTACAGCCCAGTGAAATTCTTTTCTTCGCATACGCCAGCATGTCAGGAAGTTGGTGTCAGAGCACAGGGTCAGCCATGATACAGCACCCTGGAGCAGAGAGGGTTAAGAGCCTTGCTCAAGGGCCCAACAGTGGCAGCTTGGCAGCTCCGATCAGTAACCCAGAGCCTGGCAGTGCTAAGGCTTGAAGCTCTGACCTTCCGATCAGTAACCCAGAGCCTAATTCATACTAATTCATATATAGTATGAATAGACAGAAGCTCCGAGTGTCAGATTTGTAGTCGGACTTGATAAACTCAGTGTACTTTTCCTGAGTGCAGCTGTGTTCTGGATGGTGATTTCTGTGGCTGTAGTCGAGCTGCGTCATGGCCTTATTTTGCATGCTTACCCTCTCATTAGGCTGTTCTTTCCCCTGATGACGTAATGCTCTGTGGTTTTGGCGTGCCTGAAGGCCATTGTCTCTGGGCTTGTGGGGAGATAGTGCTGAGCTGTGTAATATGGAATGGAGAAGGAGGCAGTTTTCACCGACTACAAGGCAGAATTGCCCCTGTCTACCTTCATTAGCCTGATATGAGCCACAACACATAGTTCACCAGTCAGGCCAGCATGTTCCTGAGCTTTTCATGTCACGGTTAAGCTAGTGAGGTCCATGCAGCAGCTGCTCAAATTTGTAACTCCGTCCCAACCCAGAACTCTGGGCCATGGAGAAATGCAGACGTGACGCTTCCTTGGCTGAGACACAGCATCGTAGAGCTCTGGTTCAGGGGCTTTGTTGAGGGTGATTGACTTCGAATGTCCCACTGAGTCATGAAGCATCTGTGAGGCGAGGATCAGAAGAGAGGCCAAAGCTTCTTCACCTTATCCATAACTGAAGCGAAGCATTCACTTTCAAGCATTCATTTTTTGAGATTCGCAGCCAAGGGAGGCAATGATGAACAGAAGAGAAGCGAGAGAGTTCTGTGGAGAGGAACTGAGAAAAGACAGATTAGACCCAGGAGAGAATGATGTGATAGAATGCTGGTGGAGGGTGAAGGCTACTTATCACTCCGTAGTGATCTTGGCATATTGGGGATTCAAGATAGAGGAGAGCGATAAGTGTACTGAGGAGGTGAACTGAAGAAGGGATCTTAACTAGCACTAAAGCATCATTAGGTTTCAGATGAATGCCTAAATTGCACTGCTTGCTAATGTTCTGCCCTTATCAAAAACCCAGCGCTAATCTCTCCATTAGTTTCAGAAGCAGTGTGGGCACTTGTTCAGCAGGGAGCACCAGTTTTCGTGAATCCATCACAGGAAATTAAAGGAGGAGATTGGAATTGCAGCTCTCCTTTCTACCTTGCTCCACGCACTATGGCTTCAGCCATGCCTAACCCAGTTTCACAGAATGAGGCTTATGTTTTCCGCATCAACTGGATCTAAAGCTTAACGCAGCGGGGTGATGGGGGGTCAGGGTGTGTTTTTATTGCCTGTTTTCTTTCATCCGTCTGGGATTAGCACTCAGTTCCTATGTGACTGAAGTGCTAGGAACACAGGAGCCTTTTTTTTTTTTTTTTTAAAGAGAAGCCCAGCAGGGATTGAGGTAAGCAAGACTGGCCTGCTTGAAAGCGCAGTGTATCTTGGACTGGAACTAGGAGCCAAGTTTTGGAACTGGATTATGTTAGTTTTCTCTTAGATCAGATCAAGTTAGGGCTCAGAGCTGAGCGTTGAGCTCCTCTGGGCCTGACTGACTACAGTGTTATTGAAAGGTCATTAGAAAATACCACTGTGCCACTTGAACACACAAGAGAACATCTCTTCCAAGACCCGATGTTAACATTAGACTTCCCGTTTCTGGTAAAAGACCCCTACTTGCACTGACAGAGGTTCACACGGATCAGAAGGCTGTTGAAATCAGTCAGTTCCCCCACCCTTTTGAGGTTCTGTTCACTAAACAAGTACGTAGCTTAGCTACTCAGCTCCAAAAGAGTCCTAATTGCGGTTACAGCTGCAATCCATAACTGCACTGACTGCCTGTGTACCGTTGACTTCAGCCAGTCTGGTGTGACTCTGCTGTAAGCAAACGATAGCGCCGGGTAATTGAATTTGGAAAACGTAAATATGTCCGTAGGTTCACTGATTTAGATAACTTTCCGAGATGAAGGCTCCGGTAATTGTGTCTAAGTTTGTGTTTGTGTTGTTTATAATACGGTTTCGTGGAGGGTGTTGTATTTTCAGCTGACAGGAAATTGACTTCTCCCTGCATTTGAGTCTGCTCAAATCTAAGACGGCGTTTTATTTGTTTTTATAGAGCCCAATAACGGAGCATTTAAAGCTTAAACGCATGCTGGGCACATATCAAATCCGGAGCTCTCCCCCTTTACAAATATCATGTGACCTTTGGAAAATTTCATCCAGTAAATAAGCTGGCCAGTATTGGTGAAAGTGGCTGCTCTTTTGAGTGGGTTATGATCTTGGTTTGGTGTCTGGTGCCATCTAGTGTTATGGTGTTTTTAAAGCTAGTGCCTGACAATTTTATGTCATCCAGGCCTTAACAAATATACAACAGCCTGACTGAAACTAAAGGATTAATCTGGTTATGTGTATTTAATCTCAGCTTTATCTCATAAAACGAAAAGCCACCTCTTCCGTCTCTGCGTCCTAACTCCTGGGGCTACTGTTAATGAAAGACTGGTGTCAAAGGCACTGTCCGAAAACCATAATAAAGCCAGGCATATATGGTATGTAGAGTATCAAATAGACCGTAGGGAAAGTTCTTGAGGGGGTCTTGCAAATGGATGTTGCTCACAAAGAGAACGTTTGCAAGCATGGAATTGAATTATGAGGCTGTAATATAAACCGTATAAAGCGTATATGTGTTGAGCCAAGAGCCAGTAAAGCATGCCAGGAGTTAAGTTCCTGAAGTACGCTGATCTTTCTGTGCACTGGGGATGAGGAAAATAAAAAATACTTAGACTCACTCTTGAAAAATTATGCATTAATGCCATAACTGGATTTTTACATTGGTATATGCATAATGTTGTTGTTGTTTTTTTAACAGTACCAAATATTTCTAATGAAATCTTATCGTTTTGGAGGTACATTAAGCCTAGCCATGATCGATAAGCACGTAAGCACATAAAACATGACAAGGTGTGCTGTTACAGGAAAATAATCAAGGATGGGGTGGCATGATGTGGCCTGATACTAAGTGGAGTTCCTCTTACCACTCTAAAGTTGATTAGTTTCCTGTTACAGCACATACAAAGCAATTTGACATGATTACAGTTTTTTTTTTTTATTAAAGAATGATGCTTCATACATTTAATCACTTACAGTCAATTACATTTAATGCTAATGTCATAGCAGATACATACAGTCATTGCTTCACATTCTCTTTATCTGAAGTTAATACGACAGCATCTTACAGAGAAGCCATAAAAATTGTAAGGAGTTTTATTATTATTATTATTATTATTATTATTATTAGTCTATGTGGAGCAAGTCCCTGTGAAAGAGTTGTTACTATAGAAGTGATAATATTTCAGAATAAGTGCATGAATATAAACCTGTGATTTGAATTACACCTGGTACTACTGTAAGTCAGAGCTGCTCTTATAGAAAAAGAATCAACACCTTGTGACCAATTAGATTTAGGAATTCAACTGGCTATTAGAAAAAAAAGAAAAGGAAAAAAAAAGATGCATCATGACACCTTGAATTGAAATCAAATCAAGAGCACATGTAGCCTTGGAAAAAAAACCTCCAGCTCAAATTCAAGCACTGCAAGGCAAAGTAAACTCACTTTAATTGTTTGTTTAAGTTACTTAATTGATTTCACTCTGCCTTTCTTTCTCTACATGGGGCAGCTGTGACCAATCATTGGGTAAAACAGAGTCATAACAGGACCACCTATGGTTAAGGCACAGACCCTTTTTCCATATCTCACACCCCATTATTCTGAGCTGTTAATTCGAAGGTTGTGCAACCTGACCTGCGGTGCAGCTGGGGAAAGTGTCAGATTCTCACCATGGAGAGAAAGATGCTTTTGACACGTTACGCCAGCGTGCTTTTTTTGGACCCCTTTTTTTTCTGAGAAGTGAAATGCGGTACAAAGAGAGGAAGAGTGTGTTTTGGGTACCGAAGGAGAACAAGCCACACTTCTGTATCCGCAATCTCTCTTGCTCAGTCCCTCACTCTCTCGTTGCTCTCTCTCTCTCTCTCTCTCTCTCTCTCTCTCTCTCTCTCTCTCTCTCTCGCTCGCTGTCTTACTCTTTGCCAAACCACTGTCTCTAGCTGTCTGACGCTGCCTATGCTCCTTCCAGGAATAACTCGTCTAAGATGAGTCTCTGTAGCCATAATTGACCTGCTTTCTCATGCTCTGATGTCAGTTTGCAGGGGGTTAGCAGGGTCATGACCCAGTCCACTACAATGTCACACTCAGACAAAACACAATTACCCAGCAATCAGCAGGTCCAGCATGTCCTGGACTGAGTAGCGTGGGAAGCTGGAGCACTCACGAGCCTGTTGTAACTCCAGTGTATGAGCGCAGCATGTGGTCTCTGCCAAAATCATCCAGCTGAGCAAGGGTTCGTTGTCACGCTCCGTGCGTTTTCTCTCAGAGGTTTCAAGGGCCGCAGCGAGCTCTCAGCACTCTCTAAAAATGTTTAACAAGATCAGACAAAAAAAAGAAGAAGAACGCAAGCTCCTGAGTTCTCTCAGGCTCCAACCACCAAGCCCTCACCTCAAATCACACTCAGTCTCAGCTGGATTCAATGTATTTGTGGATGGGTGTATGAGAAAGAACGTGTCAGATCTCCTTATTGTGTTAGAGAGAGCTCTCAGCCAGCACAAGATCTCCGAGTGCTGTTAGTCCCATCAATGCCAAACTAAAGAACACACCTGGCACAGCCATCATGTTTGCTCAGCCAAAGCATGCACATATATTTCATCCTGTACATTAAGGTTTGCTCATGCTGTGATCACTATACATTACAGTGTCTGCTTACAACAGGTTGACATGAAATGTCATATAACATTGCTGCAGAAGTGCAAGTATTAAATTATTCGGTCAGGAAAACGGCTCTTACCTGAACAGTTGAGTGGTATAACAGGAATATCCTATCCCGTGGTATTTCAAAATTACAACGTTACATGCTTCTTTGACATCTATGCCAAATACATCAATTCAATCCATTTAGCCTTTAGAGCATGCAGCATTTACTGGCTGCTTGGTCACGCTTATGTCACATTTTACTAATTTGGTGGCTAGAAAATACTTGTGCATGCCATCTTCATCCAGTAATACATTTTAATTTAAATAATTTAATAGTGGATACTGAACTCTGTTTAGTCAGCATTACTCTCGAGAAGAGATGGCATGTAAAATATTGAACAATCCTGACCTCTGTCTATTTGTCTGTCTGTGTTAGTGTGGAATCGGTGAACGACGGACTCTTCCACACAGTGGAATTACTGATCCAGAATCAAACGTTGAGTCTGGTGGTGGATAAAGGATCCCCTAAGAGTCTGGGCAAACTGGCACGGCCGCCCTCAGTGGAGCCAAACACCCATCTTTACATCGGAGGTGAGAGCACAACACACCTACACACACACACACATTTATGTCTGATATACACAACCATTCACTCTTTTCTCTACTATGTACTGTACCACCTGATAGGTGTGGGTTGGGGAAGCAAAATTTTTAGTCATGGTATTTTGGCCGTTACGCATGCATTTTTATGGAAATGCACAAAAAAGACTTTTTTGACTGTTTTTTTACAAACATATAGTCTACGCTTCAGAATTATTGGCACCCTTGGTAAAAAAAAAAAAAAACTGATCTTTAATTGAAGTAAATTGAGGTTAATTAACCACAAAGACATTTTTCACCTTTTCACCCATCATTACCAAGGGTCCCAATAATTTTGTAGCCGATTGTACAAAGAATTTATTATTTAGTAAGCTGCAGTGAAACAATGTACAAAAATATATTTCCAGCTAGTCCAGCTTGTCTAGTCTAAGATCAACCAATTTCCAACAAAAGTACCTTTTTTCCATACCAGTTCTTGACACTAACATCAAACATCCTCAGTTTTCTTTAGTCTACCATGTTATCATAACCATGTAACACTTTCATTTTTGCTACACATTGTTACGTGAATGTCTGTATGACTTGTTTCTCTCAGGCGTTCCCTCTGCGATCGGCTCCACAGGCCTGCGTACGGGAGCTGAGCGCACATCCCAGTCCTTCAACGGCTGCATCCATAACGTCCGTTTCAACGGAGAGCTGCAGGAGTTGAGTACCGGGCTGACGGGCACAGAAGGCATCCTGCCTGGCTGCCACTTGTGCAGTGTGTGTGCACAGGGGCCGTGCAGGCAGAGGGGTGAGGCGGGCGTGACCTGTGAGTGTCCTGCCAGCAGCAGTGGTCCTCTATGCGAGCAACAGAGCTACGCCAACCCCTGTCAGTCCAGCAGGTACTGTAACCACACACAAACACACACTCTTATACGTTCTCCATATATATATATATATGGGTCTGACTTGTAACCAGTTATATATCTAAATACATGACACTGAGAAATTAGTGCATGCTTTCATAACCTCTATATAGGTCTGTTGTAATGTGGTACTGGCTGGCAGCCCTGCTGTCTCTTTAAAAAAGCTTTAGTTACAGTAGTTCAGAATGCAGCAGCCCGTGTCCTTACCAGGAAATGAGCCGAGCACATTACCCTAGTCTTCTTTAAGATTTAGTGGCTACCTATTTAGTTCTGCATTCACCTCAGTCATTTTTATTCTATAAGGCTCTAAATGGTTCTGCTCTGGCATGTCTAACCGATTGTAAGCACTATAGTCCTGGGCACGTAGCTCAGCTGTGAATCCAAGTTCATACAATGGAAGATCTTTTTCTTATATGAGCAATATAGGTGTTATCTAATTCAAGATTCGAATGTAGACATGTTTTTCCCATGTCTTCATGGGTTTCCCTCGAAACCACGCCAGGAGGTGGACTGGCTTTGCTGAAATGGCCCTAGGTGTGAATGGGTGTATGAATGTGTGTATGCATACTGGCCTGTGATAGATTGGCATCTCTCCAACATGGTCCACTGTTTCCAGCATAAGCTCTGGATCCACTGTGACCCTGACCAAGATAAAGTGCTTAGAGAATATGAATGAATGAATGAATGAATGCATTTTTTTGTTATTTATGGCAACTGAAAATCCTCAACAAGCGATGCTGAAACTTTCCCCTTCTGTTAAAACGATGCATGCCTCATGAGTTGCCTTTTACAACCCCAGTTTCAATTCCCAAAAAGTTGGGACGCTGTGTAAAATGTAAATGAATGTAAATAAAACAGAATGCAATGATTTGCAAAACTCATAAACCCATGTGTTATTCATAATAGAACATAGAAAATATATCAATTATTTAAACTGAGTAAATGTACCATTTAAAGGAAAAAATAAAGTAATTTTGAATTTGATGACCGCAACACATCTCAAAAAAGTTGGGACGGGGCAACAAAAGGCTGGAAAAGTAGGTGTTACTAAAAAGAAACAGCTAGAGGAACATTTTGCATCTGGAAAGGCACCATCAATGCTGAAAGGTATATACAGGTTTTAGAGGAACATATGCTTCCATCCAGATTGCATCCCATCTTTACTTCTGAGAGACTCTGCTTCTCTTAGATACTCTTTTTATAACCAATTATGTTACTGACCTGTTACCAATTAACCTCCAGCTGTTTCTTTTTAGTAACACTTACTTTTCCAGCCTGTTGTTGCCCCCGTCCCAACTTTTTTGAAACATGTTGCGACCATCAAATTCAACATTACCTTATTTTTTTTCTCAAAATGGTACGTTTACTCATTTGATATTTTTTTCTATGTTCTATTGTGAATAACATATGGGTGTATGAGATTTGCAAATCATTGCATTCTGTTTTTATTCACATTTTACACAGCGTTCCAACTTTTTTGGAACTGGGATTGTAAGAAAAAGAGTTGAAGCTGCAGCTTTTTTCCAGCTGAGGGTCAAGTACATTTCTGGGCCAGAAAAAAATGTTTTTTTAAAAATCCTCAAATGAAGAAACTAGCCTGATCCATAGCATGATAATACTGTAATTAATACTTCTTCTGAGGTATCTTTGAAACTAGATGTTATTTATAGCCCAAGAAACACTTTTAAACATTTAAGACATTATCCGGCTGTGTAAGGAGGACAACAGAATTGTCTGAAAATGTACACCAGATGCAGACTGCAATATGAACAAACATAAAAACAAGATATTTACATATGAATATTGATTTATTTAACTCTTGTTCTCTTGTTCTCTCTCTTTCTCTCTCTCTCTCTCTCTCAACTGGGAACAGGTGTGTGCATGGCCTGTGTGTGCCTAAGGGTTCGTCCTACAGCTGTAAGTGTGCGCAAGGTTACACGGGTCAGTTCTGTGAAAGGAGAGAGGAGCCAGCCGCCTGCAGGGGGCACTACTGTGTGCATGGGGAATGCAGAGTGGACGAGAGTGGAGATCCTGCATGCCACTGCCAGCCTGGATACACAGGCAGTACCTGTGAAACCGGTACAACACACACACACACATATACACACACATACACACACACACACACACACACCACACATATATACACACACACACATACACACACACCACACATATACACACACAGACACACACACATATATACACACACACACACACACACACATTTACGCACATACACACACACACATATACACACAAACACATATACACACACCACACATATACACACAAACACATATACACACACCACACATATACACACAAACACATATACACACACACACATATACACACACCACACATATACACACAAACACATATACACACACACCACACATATACACACAAACACATATACACACACCACAGATATAAACACAAACGCATATAGACACACACATATATACACACACATGTACACACACACATATACGCATATATACACACACACACATATATACACACACACACACACACATACACACACACACACATATACACACATATATACACACACACACAGCTAAACTTTCACTGTATTGTGCTCTTCTTCGAAACAGACATTTATCTAATCTAACCACTATTCTGTGTGTTATTCTGCAACACCAGGCATACAACACAATGGTGCGTACTGTTATAGGAAAATAATGAGTAATAATTGGGGGTGGTGTGATGTCTTTTACACCTCTAAGTTGATTATGTTTCTATAAGAATACATCCTGACGTTACATCCTGGAACAGTTCAGGGTTAAGGGTCATGCTCGAGGGCCTGACAGTACAGGTTTTCACGATGTTCATTTCATGTATTTGGAGTTCTCACACGTCTGCTCTCCTCCTCCCAGAGCTGACGT
The DNA here is from genome assembly GCF_023375685.1 of Ictalurus furcatus. Classification (NCBI taxonomy): domain Eukaryota; kingdom Metazoa; phylum Chordata; class Actinopteri; order Siluriformes; family Ictaluridae; genus Ictalurus; species Ictalurus furcatus. Next base: position 15,800,344 of record NC_071262.1, read on the forward strand.
GTCAGGGCGAGATGGTCCGTGAACAGCTCAAGCGTCACATAGGCCAGAAGACATGCACGTCCACCAGTAAGGTCCCCCGGGTCGAGTGTTCACGCTCGTGTCACCCGGGACTCTGCTGCGCCCCCACCAAGAGCCGCAGACGGAAAGTCAGCTTCAAGTGCTCGGACGGCTCCTCTTTCTCCGAAGAGCTGGAGACGACCGTGGAGTGCGGCTGCTCGAAATGCCCTTCATAATGATCACCTTCTCCACCCTTGCCCCCGCACCCCCCCACCCCATTTCACATGGAGCCAGAGGGAAAGAAAATATATTGTACATTAAAAAAAAAATACAAATAGAACTTATTTTTATTAAGGGATTTTTTTAAAGAGACTGTTTTTATGATGTTTCTTGTATGTGTGATATAAAAGTTATTTTGTATCCATGAAAAAAAAACAAAAAAACCCACACACACACAGCAGATTAACATTCCTGAAAGTATATGAATTTTATATAAATAAATATATATGAATGTGTGTATCTATATAAATGTACAACCTAACCTGAAGATTAATAGTGTGTATTGCATGTCTGACTGAGTGTGAGAGGGATTTTTTAGGACACTGAGCAAGTAAAATATTAAAAAGCCAATAATGCCGGTCAAGAGGAGCATGAGGAACCTCAAACTGTCCCCGACGTGAAGAGGACCGCTACGCTGGTGAAACAGGAACTGTGCCTTATATCCAGCTTGCATTGTGATAGACTAAAGGACTCATTACTTAAATCCAGAGCTGAAGGATTGGAACTGTTTATCTTTAGAGCTCTGAAATGCTCATGTTACATGCAGATGTTCCTGACTGTTGGGGTTTTTTTTGTTGTTTTTGTTTGTTTGTTTTTTATTTGTCTATTATCACTCAAAGAGAAGAGCAGAATTCCAAGCAGGATGGATCACAGAGCGAAACGTATCTCCCCGTATTCCTCGCATGACTGCATGGAAGCGTATAGGACTGAATGTGAACTCATGCTGTGGTCCAGCAGAGACGCTCCAGTCACTGGTGGTGTCTTTCTCCCATTTTTATTTTTTGTTGTTGTTGTTGGGTTTTTTTTTACTAAATATTCACAAAAACACGACCACATCTGAGCTCTGTTGGAAAGCTCTCCATGTTGATACAGTATTCTGTCATAACCTTACTAATATATTAAACACGAATATGTTATGCCCATTACTACTGTATTTTGTATCATATAGCCATTGTTTTACAAGAAAGGCTTTTTAAGAGAGATAGTAAACATGTCAAATTTCCCCGAAGTAAATCAATCGGTGTTAAACCCAAATACGATCGGTGTATTCTCAAGAATAAAACATTAGAACATTTCCCAATGATCTGATATATGATGAATTATATTAATGCCTGTAAAGGTAAAGATGGTGTAACTAATAGAGCATTTCTGGTTGAATATGAACTAGAGAGTGATGAATAACGTACTATGAATGTTGAATTAAAACTTCTAATGAATCCTTTAACAGGGTTTTTTGGTTATTGCTGTACTAATTGTTAACACACAAGGAAATGACATGGTTTCAGATGGTTTTTGAGGGTTGATTATGATGATTGTGTACATTAAACAAGTCAGGACACATTCCTCTTAGGGAAAAAATGCATTATGGGGGGCCGTGTCTCGGTGGCTTAGTGGTTTGCCGTGCACCTCTGGGGTTGGGGGTTTGAATCCCGCCTCCGCCCTATGACGTTTATATGTTCTCCCAGTGTTCCCTGTGGTTTCATCCGGGTACTCCAGTTTCCTCTCCCAGACCCAAAGACATGCATTGTAGGCTGATTTGCATTTCCAAATTGTCTGTAGTGTGTGAGATGTGATGAGTTGGCTCCCCGTCCAGGGTGTCCCCCGCCTTGTGCCCCAAGTTCCTTGGGACAGGCTCCAACCTCCCTGCAACTCTGTGTAGGACAGGCAGTATGGAAAATAGATGGATGTATATCCACGTGGTGGTTATTTTTTAATAAAGTGTGGTCATGTAATATATCGATGCCATAAGTTAGGTTTTGCGAGATCTATTTCATGGCGATGAAATACTTAACACATGCCAACCATCGTATTTTAAAATAAGCGAGAGGTGAAGTGAATTACACCCAGTGGTGGAAAGAGTACAAAACACATAAGAGTAAAAGTAGTCATAAGTAATAGAAATAATGCATTGGGGTAAAAAGTAGTGATCGAGAATATGACATATGTAAGTAGTATCTATTTTAAGTCTGGTGAAAAAAATACTTGAGACGCTTTCACCAGTTAAATAATAACTTGAGCCAATTAATAAGTATGACGTTTGTATTTAATATCACAACAATGGTTTCACAACATATTAAGTCATGGGCTTAGGTTGCACAACCTTTCTGATACTAAATGTATACAACAAGATACTTCGTTTGCGGTCTTGAAATATTAACTTGTGACCTCGATAGATTACTTCGTGGTTAATACAGTAACTGCTTTATCCTATTTAGGATCATGCTGTAAATAGTAACATCAGGTCTTGTGACCACAGTAATTCATGGTCACACTTTATATAAAAAAAAAAAATCACCTCTAGGTCACCTCAGAGGCGCTGTAATTTCTGAGCGTTTGATGTAGAATTTCTTGCAGTGCTGTCTTCCATCCGCTAGATGGAGAACTCCACTTGTTTGGCTGTAATGCAACTGTGGTGTATGTAGGCTGATTCACTTTATATGGTCCAGTACAGAGAGTTTGTTCAGTTGATTTCCACAGACACACAGTTGCTGATTTGGTAAGCAAAGTTGCATAAGCTAGGAATTTCAGCTTTCATGAATACAACAGGAACGGCTTATGTAGCATTACGAGCAGAACGAATACCTAAATACCAGCTCACATGAAAGTCACTGTGACTTCACTAACTCTCTTATCTCTGTTCCTAATCCAGGGAAATATTAACGACATTCAGATTGAATACTAAGAGCATAACTGACTACCCAGAACAATTCAGCAGTAATACCCAGCTCTTTACTACATAGTGCTTCCATTTGTCCATAAAGAGAGCTAATCTTTTGCATGAGACCGGTCCCACAGAGAATGCGTGTCTACTACGGGAAAGATCTAGCTCCTTTTCATGCCTCTCAAATCCTTTCAAGTTCTCTCTCATTATGTTTAGTGGCTTGCCTGTGAACCCTGGCTTTCCCTCAGATACATCTCTTCACCATGCAGGGAGTAAAGAAAGCCCAGCATTGTCAGGACACGCCAGGTTATTAAAGAAACACAATGCTGTTAATTCTCCAGCGGTCATCATTCATTACAATCTTCCATGGTATTGCAGTGTGCTTATGAATGTGACAGGAAAAGTAAGTAGCTTAGATGGATGCTATAGAATCTAGGCAAACACTTAAGGGGAAACTGAGGCATGTTTACATAGGTTTACATAGGTTTACATAGGTGTGTGTTTGTGTCCGACTGTCCCCATAAGGATAGGTGTATCTGACAGTTTTGACTCTGGGGACATTTGACCGGTCCCCATAAAGAAAACTGTGGGGGGGGTTTTGTTGTTGTTGTTGATTGTGTGTTTGTTACAAAAATCTAAAAGAGCCAAAAGGTTCCTTGTAGTTATTTATATTTAGGTGTAGCCATAGTATTAATTAGCTGCTTTTAATAATTATGTTAATGAAAGGTCCTCACAAGGATAACAAGACATGTGTGTGTACACGGATTTAGTCCTTTGTGAAGATCAAAAACATTCATCAATTTATTTATTCATTCATCTTCAGTAAGTACTTTATCCTGGTCAGGTCCACAGTGGATCCAGAGCCTATTCCAGTAACACGGGATGCAAGGGCTGAATGTACTCTGGAAGCGATACCAATACATTGCAGGTCACCGTGCACACGCTCATTCACACCTACAGGCAATTTAGCAGAACCAGTCCACTGGTATGTTTTTAGGAGGTGGGAGAAAACTAGAGAGTGTATGTGGACATGCGAAACTACACATAGACTGTAACTATCTTCAAAAAACAGCTACAGACCCTCCTCTTCCGTGAGCACGTAACCATCCATCCATCCATCCATCCTCTATACCGCTTTATCCTTTTCAGGGTCACGGGGAAACCTGGAGCCTATCCCAGGGAGCATCGGGCACAAGGCGGGGTACACCCTGGACAGGGTGTGAGCACGTAACTAACCCCTAAAATACCAACACCACATTATCTTTAAAAAAAACTTACCCTGGCTCTTACTCCTCTACTCTGTGCACTTTGCTTTTCTAGAACTCAATTATAAATCTTGTAAGGTAGCACTACTTGTATTGTTCTCTGCTTGATATATCGCTTTGCTTGTATTTCCTCATGTGTAAGTCGCTTTGGATGAAAGCATCTGCTAAATGAATAAAAGTAAATGTAACCTGAGCTCAGGATTAAACCAGAGACCCTGAAGATGTCAGGCAGCAATGCTACCCCATGCACCACAATGTCTCCCAGGACCAAAACCATCTTAATCTGCTGCCAAAATGCATGTCTACACCTAAACTCAATCCTACCATTAAGGTAGGAAATATTTATCTTTGTTTCTTCTTTTTTTCTTTTTTAAATAAAGTTATACAGTCTAAGCTGGTCAAACTGGCAGACTATATTTACCAGCTGATAGAAAAGGAACAATTTCTGAATTACTGCTTCATCACAGACTAGTTATTTTAAAGAAAATAGCACAGTTAGACAATTCAAACATTTCTCAACAAATCTCAAACATTTATTGATTTATTTAGTCAAGTTAGTAAGAAGCTGGAAAATAACTTTCCAACTAGTAAAGTGGTCTACCAGCTTGGACTGTGTTTTGGCAAGCCAAGTTGGATTTTTTTAGCAAGTAAGGACTAAAGATCCTCAAGGTCCTAAAGAACTGAAGGTTCTAATTTTGTTAATGTCTTGTTAATGCTAATGTTTCACAGATTTTGCATGGATATTTAAAAATTCCTTTTGGGTTATTGAGGTTAAGGGTAGGATAAGCTTCAGATGTGGGCATTAATTAGCTATAGTAATAATTATGTCATTAGAAGGTCCTCACAAACCAATGTGTGTGTGAGTGTGTGTCTATGTATTTTCTCAGAGGAGACATTAATAAGAGCTTGGGGCAGAGGGCAACTAGACAAGATTGGATGGTGAATTATGGCCAAAGCAGACAGCATGACTCTGTGTGAAATCAAGTTCCCACCACACAGCTGGTTACAGACAGACAGAGAAAAGAGGGCAGATGGCACCCAACTGCCATAGCAGTCGCCCGCACAGAACAACCGCAATATGCCAAGCACACTGCATTCAAGTCCAATTCAATGTGCTACCGATTTCTCAAATCTGACATGGGCTTTATTCGTAATATATTAAATCACAGGTTTCATTGTATTTAATCTGAATTGAATCTGATGCAATATTATGTTTTACCATTAAACCAATATTTGTTTTATTTAATATGTGTTTGTCAAAAATACAATAAAAACAGATGAGGTGAGACGCGTTTGAATTTTTGAATTTTTTTTTTAACCACTAATGGCCATCTGCTTTAGTTTTTCCTTTTGGCTTTAAACAAAAGTAAAACATTAAACAGTGCTTTGCAAATCTTCGGTTAGTTTCTCGGAAGTGTTTTGTAAGCGCAAATGAGTCTTAGTGAGTGTGTTCTGAGGGGAAAAAATAAAAAAAGATTGCTACTCGGATTGTGCACTTATTTTGTTCGGTGAATAAACAACAAAAATTGTCCATAGCTATTTTCCCATAGCCACTTCTGAGCTCTGTGTACTGTTGAGCAATTACAGAATATTTGGAAGATAAAGTGCTCCAGGGTTCATGTTGTCAAATGTCACATTTGGATTATGTCCAAAAAAAGAGCAAAGTAAATAAGGGGCTGAAGGTGATGACATGGTGGCACTGCACTTTTCCATCCAAGCTTGTGGCTATATTGAGTCATTGAGGGCGTGTGGGTTTGTGTAGCACGTATGTATCCTCGTTGTAGATATTTGGCACTTGAAAGTTGTCAGTGATGTGTGACAGGCATTTTGGGGAGAAAATGTTTTTGGAGCATCAGGGTCAGCATCAGTGTTGTTTCTTTATCTTGTTGACAGTTGTGCACTTTCCAGTTGGGCAGTCATTTGCTGCATGAACAGGAGGCTTGTTCTCTCATACTGGCATGCCATCATCTGCTCTCCGCAGGTTTGCCATGGCGCCACTGAACCTAAACACTCTGTTTTAGATTCTGACATCAATATACAGCCCTGATTCTGACATTATGAAAACATGGTGTTTAATGCTCTCAAACAAAGAATTTTTAATTAGGCAGATCACAAGAGTTCATTTAAGTTTAGGGATTTTCAGTAGCATTTCTCATAGTTATCTAGCCAAACATGAATACTTTATTTGGAATGAACAGATAATGTGTTCTAAACATATACAAATAGAAATAGGAGGAGCACTATTTGTTTTTTAGGGCACGTGAAGTGCGCATTGGGACTGGGATCCCATGGGAAGCAACAACAAAGTTGTGCAAGCAGGAGGTTTTATGTTCATGCGAGGTCAGATGAAAATGAAGCTTGTGGGACAAACAAAATCCATGTCCATTAACATGTGATGCATTTGCAGCTTCATTCATTCATCTATAGTAATTGCCTGGTCAGGGTTGTGGTAGCTTCCATCCATCCATCCATCCATCTTCTATACCGCTTTATCCTTTCCAGGGTCACGGGGAACCTGGAGCCTATCCCAGGGGTCTCAGGGCACAACTTTGGACAGGGTACCAGCCCATCTCAGGGCACAATCAGACACACATTTACACACTATGGACAATTCTGAAATGCCAGTCAGCAACGCATTTCTTTGGGCTGGGGGAGGAAACCAGAGTACCCAGAGGAAACCCCCGAAGCATGGGGAGAACATGCAAACTCCACATACACAGGGTGGAGGCAGGATTCAAACCCCCATCCCCGGAAGTGTGAGGCAAACATGCTTAAAATAGGCTACTAGTTTATATGTTTATATTTCAGGAAACAGAACCAATTAAAATTGTCTGAAAATATCACAGGTATTTCATACAAATAAAAACTGTATGAGCTGGATTAAATCAACAATCCCTGCCACATCTCAGGTTGAGAACAGTTAAGAACTGGAGTGTTGTAGCAGAGTTTGAGGAGCTGTCAGAGCCAGACTCCACACACCTTGCTGACAGCGCTGTCATTTCTACATCTGTTTTTGTGCTTTTCCAGTGTTTCCAGGGGCATAGGAGTAGGGTTTATATATATATATAATCATTCTGGTTTAGGCCACATTCATTTTGGTTTAAATCCAAATATAGATACAGTTTAGGGAACTTGCATTACACCCCTACTATATTGATAGTCCTTTCAATGGAATAATGTAAATAATAATAATAATAATAATAATAATAATAATAATAATAATAATAATAATAATGCAGTTTATATCATCTGTATCTGGTCTAATCCGGGACCAAATCAAAGTTTAATTCCTTAAAACTTACTCCTGACTGTTTGAGACATGAAAGCATGTGGAACCTATTAGCCTCAACTTTGCATTCTTCAGAAATTGTCGAACAGCTCTGATGGAAATGTCTTGAAGCTGAAAGTTTCACATTGCAAAAGCTGAACATATGCAGCGCAGCCTCACCGAGGGTCGTGCTCACCTGCCTGCACATGGTCCAGCATGATGGGAGCTAATCACACCTCTGAGAGCCACCATCTGTTCGAATCCCACTTCTTATTCACACAGAGCCAGCCAATCTCACAGTCTAGCACACAAACTCTGTAGCATTGCTGCACCTGAATGCCTCATTAATCCCGAAGACCCTGGCCTGGAAAACAGAACGTCCTTGGCAAAAAGAAGAGTAAACATGGTGGAAGAAAGTATTTTCGGAGTGGTTGGATTGTGTTGGGTAAGGCAACACTGTTTCAGGGGTAATTCATCATTCATTCACAGCTCCCACTCATAAGTTGATATTCAAAGACAGAACGAGGTCATAGGGGAGCGCTTTGTTTCGGAAGGAAATCCTACAGTGATATAATAGACAATATGAACACCGAAGGCCCACAAGGAGTCTTTTGATGTCATTGTAGGAAGCCAGTTCCGCTTTCAACCTGAAATGAACTACAGCATGAAAAAGCTCTCCACACACAGTGATACAGCACTTACAATCGCTTTTATAGCACAGCTGGTTGGTTTCAAGTTTCTGATTTTTTCATACAACAACCTTAATGCTTTTGTGCATGTTATGGTTATAGTTACATGTTTCCAGTAAATCTTTCATTATCATAGAAAATGAGAAAATCTGTATTCTGTGGATATGGATATGATTGCCAAAATAAATGTGACCTTGTAATTAAGTTGGCTTGAAACTTCCAGCTGTTCGCCTTCTTTTTCATTTCCTTTCTTGCAATTCCTTGGATGATATTTCTAAAAATATTTCCTCCTACAGTTTTCAAGATATAATCACTAAACTTTGATTACTTACGTTCCCTCTTATAACAACTCAGATTGCTTTTTCTTCTCTTTTCAGATGGAATTTTTCTTTTCAAATATATGGGAGAATATACAGAAATGAATCACTCCAACAATTATTAATGTTATAATGCCCCCAAATACGTGCCATATGCCCTCCAAACAAACTTCTCTAGTAGAAAGACCTGAGAAGAACCCCAGAAACTCCTCTCAGTTCTCTTCTTCCTTGTGACAAAGCTTTGCACCAATTGCACTAAACGCATATGCTTCTGCTCAAATTAAATGTCTTCCCCAGTTAACTGTGAAATCAATATTGATGCATTAGATTATGAACTTCCTCCAGTAGCCAGCACCAGAACTGCACCTGTCTCTCAAGTCATCCTTGTAAGAGCTTTACAAATTACTCTTACTGTAAGTAATTATTATTATCTTCTTGGGTATGAATGGAAAGAATAATCCAGTCTAATAACTGAACAACTGTCCTAATTAACAATAATTATACCCTATAAAATCAATAACCTAAGACATGACTTTGGTGTCATGTCAGAACCAGAATCTCTGACTTCCATTTCATCAAACAAGCTTAAAAGGAAACTCTAAGCACAAATTTACCGGGTTTAATTTCCTCATGCTCTTTCATGTAATCCTTTTATGCTTTTTCTAAGGGCATCCAGATTTTACCAGGCATGCTTCAACTATTTCCAGACAAACATTCCGGACCTCAGAAAGACTCAAGACGTGCATCAGTTTATCTCAGAACTGCTTAGACATAGCTGTCTATAATCAGTCAGAAACCATCCGGCCCCATGTTCTCAGTGTTCTCCAATATTACAGTTCCACGAACACTTTTTCAGTGTTAAAGTGTGTCTGACTTTGCAAAACTCTGCTACTTCAGACCTACATTACTCTTCATTACACCTTCCCACTCTTCCTGTGCTCATATTCTTGTCAGATTCCACCTACATCCCATCCCGCTTCTTTTCAGTTGGTTTCCATATATATCCAAAAAACAATTATTTTACCTCTGAGCCAGCAGACACCATTCACTTAAATACATCTCTCTCTCTCTCTCTCTCTCTCTCTCTCTCTCTCTCTCTCTCTCTCTCACTCTCTTCTCCCTATGGCCTTTTTTTTTTTTTTTACAAGTACCAGTTCTGTTTTGACCATTGTCTATCTTTTTCTTTTGGAGTTTAAGATATTACGATTTGACTCTGGTTGCCAAGATCTGCATTAAAACCTCACTGCACATGGATGGCCACTGTGACTCGGACACTAATATGTTACAGGTTAATAGTGTGAAGAAACATCTATTTAATAGCATTAAATTATAGCAGTGCCTTAACGCACCTACATTACCAGGAGCAGCCTATTGGGAGCACTTAAACTTGATCAGCATTTTAAAACCAAGCTAGTTAATATCTTGAACCCTACACCACAGAGGCCAGGCATCTGGTATTTAGGCACTGCACAGCACCTCTCACAATGCCTGCCTGTACTTGTACTACATCCTGAAAGAGTGGGATGAATGACATTACTGTACAGCTGTCACCACTACCTGTAACTGCCTTATAACTCAGTCATGAGGAAGCACTATCATGAAGGTCAGAGGTACAGAATGACTGATAAACCGGAGCAATAGACACTTCATCCTGAGATGGTGTTTCAATTCAATCTGCTGTTGAAGTATGAACGTGTCACAGGCCTTTCAAATCCTTAATGTTTCCAGCCATACCCTACAGGTCCAGAGTGCGATGATTTAGGGTTGGTTTTTTTTTTTTTTATCTGAAACATCTTTCTCAGGATAGGCTGTCATGGTGCATTTAATGACTTTTACAGTGATTAAGCTTCAGAATGTCTTGGTTACTCTCGGTCATCCTCTTCATTCCATCTTTTTCAAACGATGAACAAAATACTTGCCTCAGATGTCTGTCAGGTTTATCAGATATCTAGATGTTTTGCCATCATTTTTACAATTGACCCATATGAGGGTTCGCTTGACCGTCTAATCACTGATTAGCAATATGCAACAGGTGTGCCAAAGTTTCTTAGGGATATAGTGTAGAGCATCCAAAAGTCATCCACTATTAGAAAAGGACAATGAGTACATTTACTTGCACATCAATATTCTGATATTAATCGGAATTTGGCAATATTATAATTAATGTTGAATCATCAACGGCGCAATCTGATTACCCGATTCAGATTAACACAATATTCTGATTCTCCAAATTCTGAGTCCCACCTATGGAATTTTCCTCTTTTAATCGAAAATGTGTTGCATGTAAACATCTTATTTAGAAAATCCACTGAACTGCATGCACAGCCCGCAAGGAATTGTGGGTGCTAACAGATGTAGGCTACTTATTTAGGAAAGGCAACTCAGGCATACTTATAACAACCATGTATACAGAGATATTCAGATGCCTGTATGCATATAAACATTGTATTTGGAATATGGCTACAACCCGAATATAGACCTTAAATGGAGTTTGATGTGCATGTAAACATAGTCAATAACTTTCCTTTCTACTATCATTTGATGTTTTTTCATGTCAAAGTTGTGTACATTGAAAACCAACACTCATTATCATAAGCTAACATTTTTTTCTTATTCATGCATTTTGGTATTCTGAAAAATATCATTTACCAATACCATTTAATACACATCTACAGTATTGTTTCAATGATTTAAAAATCACTTACACAGTGATTGTTAAACGGATTTTAACTGACAGATAAGTGGTTTATGGTTTAAGAGTTGTCTCTCTCTAGGTTCCCATAGTGGTGTTTACTATTAATAATAATTTCTTATTACATGATCAGTGTTTAAAGCCTATAACATTGGTAGATTAAAAAAAAAAAAAAAAAGCCACAAGTAGTGTGTAGCAAAATAAATGTCTGCTTTGGAAAACACGCTACGCATTTGATTTTTAATAAAAACTAAACCACTCACAGATCCAGAAGCCACTGAATAAAATTAAGAAAGCCTCAGTGGCTGAATTTAGGGGGTGGCATGACTTTAGATTACCTTAGCCTACATTCACATTAGCAAGCAACAAGTCACTCATGTTGCTTGCAGTTTTATCTCTTGTGTGCGTGTTGCAACCTCTACAAGTTGCTGCTTGCAGGTGTGCACTGTCCAGCCTTTTTTTAAATATAAAATGTAAAGCATGCAGTACACTATACGAGTTATACACACCCCTTGTGTTTAACATGTACAGTGTTTAAGTTTGATATATATGATATGTGCTAGACTTTGTGCTAGCTTTGTCTGCAAAATAGCAAAGTAAGCTAACTATACTAGCTTCATACACTCACCAAAGGCCACAGTGACCTATGTTACTTTGTAATGTCTATACACATTTAATGAGTTTTTGTATATCATAGGATAAGACAAAACCATGGTTGTATGCTTGTATTCCATACTTATGTGCAAAACAGCATACGGGAACTAATTGCATGTAGGAACTGAGGTTGTCCATGGGAAACTGAAGAACCATCAGACCACATGCTCCATGAGATGGTGCCAAGGAATCGTTCAAGCCAGTGGTTTGGATTCATCGCTCTGATGCGTCACACTTGATTGCCAGAGCCCCTGAAGCCAATGAAGCTAAGCAGGGTTGAGCCTGCCCAGTACCTGGATGGGAGACCTCCTGGTGAAAACTAAGGTCGCCGCTGGAAGTGGTATTAGTGAAGCCAGCAGGGAGGTGGTCACCCTGTGGTCTGTGTGGGGCCTAATGTCCCAGTATAGTGATGGGGACACTATACTGTAAAAAACAGCACAGTCTTTGAGACGTTAATCTGAGGTCCTGACTCTCTGTGGTCATTAAAAATCCCCCATTGGCCATTCTCCATCATGGCCCCCTAATAATCCCATCACTCTCTCCTCTCCGCCAATAGCTGGTGTGTGGTGGGTGTTCTGGCACACTATGGCTGCCGTCACATCCAGGTGGATGCTACACACTGATGTTGGTTGAGGAGATTTCCCCCATACATTGTAAAGCGCTTTGTGTATCCAGAAAATTGTTATATAAATGTAACTGTAACGAACTGAAACATACCTAATTTGCATAGAACTGAGAATTGCATGGAAAACTCTTCATTCAAATGTCATCTGTCACTGAAATACTGGATCTATACTGGTCATGTTGTCGCTTGTTAGTGTAAAAGTGGGTTTATGATCTTTTGAATTTGAAGCCTGAAGGTAGCTTTCATTTATCATTTCATTGGTTGTATGAATAATGTTCCTACAAAATGCTGTACCCTTAATAACCCAAAAGAGGCTAACTTAGTTGTCGTGCTAAAATTTCGCTAGCTAGTTACTTTTTTGCTGCACAATCCTAAAAATATTTTTCGCTTGAAACACGTGTAATCAAGGAACAGGAGCTATGCTGATTGTTTAGTTAAGACTAACTATTACTACAGCTTTTCAAAAATTAGTATTACTATGTAGTAACTTAATCAACTAATCAAAGTTAGCTAGCCCAGTTCAAGCTGAGTACAGCAGCTCTGGGCCTTTTTGATTTGTATTTAGTTTGTTGATCAAATTGAATGTAATTTCTGTTCTCTTGTACTGAAAGCCTTGCTTCTATGTAAAGCCTATTCTGATACCCAACCTGATATATGACATATATTACGTTTTGATATATTAGGTCTTCTTGTGGCTTAACTCCATGAGTCCGACCTTAGTAACCAAGTATGAGTAGGCCTTGGGAACAGTAATTAATTGCATAAGGTACAAGGTTTTGTTTCCTGTAGAGAACATTGCATCCAGTATCAACAGCACTGCTATTGTCCATAATTTCATGTCTGTTAGATATTTTGAGTGTTTGAGATGTGAACCATATCTCATGTTCTCTCCCTGAAAAACAGGAACCTGATATATCAAGTAAACCAATTCAAGGACATGGTGCCGTCTGTGAACATGTGCCCCTCAACATGGTCCTAGGTAGATCATCAGTTCTGCCTCAGTCTGTCTTTGATTTATCCTCTAATCTCCCACCTGCCTTCTTGCCAGCTGCTCATAGATCTAGGTGGCAGGCAGTCAATCAGTGTGGTCATTGAAGGAGCAGTCACCTGAAGGAGTGCTTCCTGTAAAACAGTGACAAGAACATGACTTCTCACACCATCCTATTACGGTCTAAGAAGTGACCCTGTGTGGTCACATATAGAAAATGTGAACTCTCTAATATTATAACTGACACTTGGGGGTGCAGTTTATAATGTTTCAAAGGGTTTCTAAATTTATTAAACATATAATTTCTAAGAAAAACTGTGGAATGAATCTGGTTAGTTTCTTCATGTCAAGTTCTGTGAACTTTTTTCTGGCTCAGAAATTAGCCCTGTCTCCAGCAGGAACAGAGCTACTCAGTTATGCCCTTTTGAACACAGGGAGTTGGATGGACTGAGGTGAAGGGGAAGGCTTGCCATTGTTTTAATTTCACTTACAATTGGCCTTGCAAAGAACAGATCGCTCTAAAAACGACAAACTAGATCTTTCATATTAGCATGCAGGTGGAAGCCATGGTTCTCAAGGTGAGGTCCACTGCTGGTGGAAATCACAACCCATCATTATCAAAAATATAATTTTTTATTATTTAGTTCTGATGGTTATTAGCCTATTTGACTGGCTAATTCAATTAACTTAAAACATTAGCTTAAAACCAAGTATATATATATATATATATATATATATATATATATATATATATATATATATATATATATATATATATAAGTCAAATTGAATCTAGTGACCATTTTTTTTGTAATTAACACTTTTATTGATTCACAAGTTAACACAAAGAGACAAACAACATATATAATGAATCAAACTATTTTAACTTAAATCCCCACTATAACCCCTCCCCCTACCAACCTCCCACCCCACCCTGGTCCCCCCACGAACACCCCTGTGGTCAATAGAATATAAACTCACATATCCAAAAAAAATAAAATAAAATAATAATAAAAATAATAATAAAAAATACACACAATTAAAAAAAAAAAAAGGAAAATACAATAATCAAGTATAATCATAGACTAAACTCTAAATTATACTCTCCACCACCCCTCCTCGAGAGTCCCCCAAAAACGCCAAATAACTGCTCCATTTCTTCCGGAAGGAATTCCCAACTCCCATCCTTCTGCTCGACCCCTCCTCAAAGGCAGCCACCCTCCCCATCTCCACACACCACTCTGGAAACGAGGGCACTCCATCTGATTTCCATCCCCTTAAAATAACCTGCCTACCAATCATCACACTGGTCAAAACCCAATCTTTTTTGTACCTATCCTCCAATTTTGTGACCTCCCCATCTCCCAAAATACAGAGTCTAGGGCAGAACGAGATCAGAGTGTTCAACACCTCACATACAAAGCTCTGCACCTTCAACCAAAATTCTTGGATCTTACGACACCCCCAAAAAACATGGGTGGTGTCTCCATCTTCTGAATGGCATCGCCAGCAGGTGGGTGTGTCTTTAAGACCGAGCCTATACAATTTAGAGGGGGTCCAATAGAACCGATGTAAAATCTTAAATTGTATAAGGCGCACCCTTGCATCTCTAGATGCAGTTTTTATATTTTTTAAAATCCTAGCCCACTCTCCCTCCCCCAATTCCAAATTTAAATCTTTCTCCCATAATCTCTTGAGAGTGGTCGAGACTCCATCCCCTAGACTCTGAATCAGTAAGGAGTAATACACTGATGCTTCATGTCCTCTTCCAAAAGCAGAAATCACCTCTCCCAGAGTATCTGCTGCTTTAGAGGGTGCATGCTACTCCCAAAAATAGTACAGAGCAAGTGGCGTAGTTGAAGATACCTAAAAAACTGAGATCTGGGGATCCCAAAATGTTGAACCAATTTTTCAAAAGATATCATCACACCACTCTCATAAAGATCACCGAGTGTATTAACCCTAGTGACAATTTTAATAAAATGTGATTTTAATAAAATGTGGCTTAGTGGTTAACACGTTCACCTCACACCTCCAGGGTCGGAGGTTCGATTCCCACCATGGCCCTGTGTGTGTGGAGTTTGCATGTTCTCCCCGTGCAAGAACCCATACTCTGGTTTCCTCCCCCAGTCCAAAGACATGCATGGTAGGCTGATTGGCATGTCCAAACTGTCCGT
The DNA here is from genome assembly GCF_023375685.1 of Ictalurus furcatus. Lineage (NCBI taxonomy): Eukaryota > Metazoa > Chordata > Actinopteri > Siluriformes > Ictaluridae > Ictalurus > Ictalurus furcatus. The sequence continues at coordinate 15,815,957 of NC_071262.1, forward strand.
AGTGTATGAATGGGTATGTGAATGTGTGTGTGATTGTGTGCCCTGCAATGGATTGGCACCCTGTCCAGGGTGTACCCTGCCTTGTGCCTGATGCTCCCTGGGATAGGCTCCAGGTTTCCCCGTGACCCTGAAAAGGATAAAGCGGTATAGAAGATGGATGGATGGATGTTTGATTATGTTCATAAAATAAATGTACCAAGGAGGTATGTGGAATTTCTTTTACACTATAAAGGGTCCCTTGCCGTAAAAAGAACCTCTGCTTTAAAACATCTCATGCCACTGGCGAGTGAAAAATACAATGTGAGAACTAAACAAGCAGAGCATAACTCATTGGTGTGTGGTTGCATAATATTTTAAGGGCTGTCAGTCAACATAAGATCTACTGTGACAAATTTCTTTCATCAGTTCCAAGCTTTAATAATTGAAATTGTTTGAGCACATAAAGGCATGGTGTTGTTCTCAGCAATATAAATTGAAAGGAACCAGTTAAATCAAGATTGACAGTTAAAAAAATAAAATAATTTTTTTTTAAAATGTTTACTCCTCTACAGTTCATACAGTGCCCTCCGCTAATATTGGCACCCTTGGTAAATATGAGCAAATAAATCTGTGAAAAATTGTCTTTATTGTTTAACCTTTTGATATTTTGTTAAAAAAAATTCACAGGTTTATAAATAAAAATCTCTTTTAAATCTAGGTGTGCAACAATTATTGGCACCCTTTTAGTCAATACTTTGTGCTAGCTCCCTTTGCCAAGATAACAGCTCTGAGTCTTCTCCTATAATGCCTGATGAGGTTGGAGAATACATGGCGAGGGATCTGAGACCATTCCTCCATACAGAATCTCTCCAGATCCTTCATATTTCGAGGTCCACGCTGGTGAACTCTCCTCTTCAGTTCACCCCACAGGTTTTCTATGTGTTTCAAGTCAGGGGACTGGGATGGCCATGGCAGGACCTTGATTTTTGTATGTTAATATTAATATATGTTTTGGATCATTGTCCTGCTGGAAGAGTCAAGCTTTCTGGCAGAGGCAGTCAGGTTTTCATTTAATATCAATAATCATTGATATTTGATAGAGTTCTTGATGCCATGTATCCTAACAAAATGTCCAGGCCCTCTAGCAGAAAAACAGCCACAAAACATTAAAGAGTCACCACCATATTTAACCGTGGGCATGAGATACTTTTCCATATGGCTACCTCTCTGTGTGTCAAAAAGCTCTATTTTGGTTTCATCTGACCATAGAACCTGATCTCATTTGAAGTTCCAGTAGTGTCTGGCAAACTGAAGATGCTTGAGTTTGTTTTGGGTGAGAGTAGAGGCTTTTTTTCTTGAAACCCTTCCAAACAACTTGTGGTGATGTAGTGTGATGTTGTGGAGACTTCAGATTGTACTTTTGGAGACTTTTTGACCTCAAAATGCAACTCACTTCTGCAATTCTCCAGCTGTGATCCTTGGAGGTTTTTTTGGCCACTCGAACCATCCTCTTCACAGAGCGTTGAAAAATATAGACACACATCCAATTCCAGGTTTATTCATAACATTTCCAGTTTATGAATTTGACTGGCAATTTTATTGACAGGCAGGTAGACATGCCTCCATGTCTTGATTAGCTGGATAGTGTTGGTCCAAATCAATTTTGTTCTTTGGAGCTTGGGATGCCACAGAGACTGCTAGTTATATATGTACTTGTGGTTCTGTGAAATCATGCATGTGAGTATCACGCTCTTCCAGCAAAGTCATTTAGTGACATATGATGCATCCCATCTTTCCTCCATGGCAGATTAACAGTGGGTGTGTGGACTGGATGGCCAACAGTCTAAATAATACCATAGGGCCTGTAATGGCCACAGCAAGGAAAGCTTTCAGGCTCACTTTCATGGAACACTGCAAAGTCAATAGACCGCTTCACATCTGACAACTTACAAAAGGGGTCAGTGGTTCATTTGCCCATGCTGCTCTTGTGATTCTGAAACTTGTGCTACCCTCTAAATGACCTCTTCAGTCCCAGACCCTCCTGGCACACAGGGCAGATTTCGCAGGGTTGATTTACACACGAATTTAAGTTGATGAGCAAACGTTTGTGCTCACCAAATTTGATGCTATGCAGAAACCAGATTGACAGAGTTGCTCCATATCCTGCTGCCCAGGATTGAGCTCAGAACCTGCACCTGCAGACAAGCATGGGATGATCCAGACCCATTTCCAAGCTGGAGTTGAACAAGTCACTCCCAGATGTGACCACAGATATGGCATCCTTGCACTTCTGTGATGAGGAATGGGGAGGATGACTACTCTATAAGGAGGGCTCTGTTGAAGACATGAGACTGTATGGTATTAACTTTTGAATCATTGACTTTAACCGAAGTAGCTCATACTCAGACAGCTGTTTAGGGTGCAAGCCTTGAGTTAAATTTGCACACCCAAGGGCTTCAGATACTGGCTGTTCATGTCTTGCAACATAGCTTGGGCTAACTACTCTGATTATCAAGAATAAATGGAAGAGAAAGAGGGTTCCATTGTGTTTTAGGAAAAACAACTACCCCAAAACTGTGTATTAGCGGAAGTCCAGCTAACTTCAAACTCAGAAGTGAACAATGTATGGTAATGCAGGGTAAAATCACTCAACAACATTAGAGGCATTTAGTCGCATACACACTGTTTGGAGGATGTGGAATTCTCAGCAAAGACAACACCAAGGGAGATACCAACTCATTGTGGGGAATGAAAGGCAAGTACCACTTACCAAGTGAAGAGGAAAGCCTACGCAGTGCAAGTTCATAGAGGTAACAACAATGCTGAGAATGATAGCTAATAAAGCTATCAATGCAAATGAGGAGAGGCTGACTCAACACTACCACATGGCACAGAATTCCATTAGGGTTCTTCCAAAACAAAAGGTGCTTGTAATATATAACAAAAATACACTCACCAAGGTAGACCTGATGAGAGCAGATGTAGAGGAAACTATCACCTGCTTTGGAGGACAGGATACCTGTCATATCATAATCATAGTCACAAGCTGCTATTTGTATAAATCCATATGGTTTACATGAGTATAAGACAAAAACAAAAAAGGGAACAGCACCAGAAGGTATCTTGGTGATTCTTGCCACCACTAGGATGTGTGAAATAGAACAGAACAGATAGGAGTAGATATTAAATTGATGTATGAAAATGTAAGAAGAACATTACTGAATATTACAGAAAGTGTTCAGAAGTAAATTAACTGACTGCAGCTTTCAGAATATGTTTGGTAGAACATATCCAGCAGATGCTGTTGAATTTCTCATATGCACTTTATTCACAAGAATAGATTATCAGTGGAGCCTATTTATACCATAGATATCAGTATGCAGTCTGGGCTGCACCACTGTGCTCAGTGAAACTATGTTTAGTAAAACTTCTGACAGGTAACAGAAATCTGTTTACAGTGTGAGAAGTTGAACCATAAAAAGAGTTCACAAGCACTGGGTGCTGTCTACATTGTTGGATTTATAACACAAGATATACAATGGCTTCTAAACATTTCTTATATAACAAATACTCAAATCCTGCTTATCTCACTGGCTCCACTGTACCAGAAAAGCCCTCAATTAGCAAACAGAGCTACCACCTGTGTCATTGCCATCCCAGCAAAGCCCTCAGATATCCCAGTCCTGATTTCTCTAAACAGAGTCACAGGCAAACACATTTACAACAGCAGTGATTATGGACTGAAGACTGCAAGAAAATTTAATTGATGTGGCAGGATTAAACTTGTATTTCTTTAGTCCATATTGTTCATCTTTTTTTTTTTTATCAACTAGGACTGTTTTTAGTTTTAAATTATTTTTTACGACTTCCACAATCTGTTTGCGGGCTGTCATTTATATTGTTACCGCAAACGGAATCTAAAAATATTCCATCTGTTTTTTTCACATAAAATTTTGCGCTGTTTTATTTTTACACAAAGTGTTGTTGACAAAGTGGTAACTTTGTGGTAAAACTAACAAAGCCTGGAATGAAGAATGGAGTGAATGAACATGTGGTGGACCTGTAATAGTGCAAATGTCAAAAGACTGTGACAAAACAAGACTTGTTTTTCTAACAGTTTATTCCTATGAAAGCTGCCCTTAGGTCATGTAGCTGCTAATCACTAACTTCTAAAGAAAAGAGGCTGGTTGACTGGAACATTCTAGCCCAGATTTATCTGTCTACTCTGATGCAATCTTTGATTAGCGTGTTCCTCTCAAGTTGCGTCTGTGTTTCATCAGTTACAGTGAGAAGTGTGGGATGCCTGCTGTGCATTGCGTCTGACATTCTGCACCTGTTGGATTGCATGACAAGGCTCACGCCAACTTTCATTACCTGTTGCTAATATACCTGATTTATGGAGCATTCCACTAAGCTTCAGGTTTTAGTCAGTATTCTACCAATGAATGGAAGTTCGCTGGTTCCAGTTCATTTGTGTCATTTGTGTTCGATCATTTCATTAGAAAAGTTAAAAGCTTTCGGTGCTTTAATGTTTATTTATCCTGTCGAATCATTAAGTTGTTTATCATTCGCACATTATTCGCTTTTCTCCATCAGGTGTGGTTGAGCTATTTGGTCTGGAGGAATTTGTAACATTTTGTCTCACACAAACATACTGATTAGTCACAAACGTTAGGCACAAAATATTTCCAGACAGGTTCAGTAACAGGTTTCCCTGTATGCAAGTACATCGTAAAGGAATCCCCATGAATATTTCCAGCAATTTCATTATGTAATGTTCGTCACTGTTTGAAATCAGACACCAAGGCCTGTTGCAGGTGCTGAAGGGAGGGGAATTGATCTGTCAATGTCTGTGTGGGCATGTTTTTATATCTTGGTGGGGACCAAATGTCCATACAAGGATAAGAATATTTGACAGATTCTGCAGCTTTTTTTTTTTTTTTAAAAAAAGAGTAAATTTTCCACATTTGCTGCATTAAGGTATAGAATTAACTAGCTGCATTAATAATTATGTCAGTGGAAGGACAAAGGTGTGTGTGTGCGTGTGTGTGTGTGTGTGTGTGTGCGTGTGTGTTAGTGCATGGTTGCTGCTGTTTGTTTCATGCTCAATCTGGAGTAAGAGACGTTCAGTCCCATGTCACCCTCCAGACTTAGCCATCTGGTCCAGACACCCAGTCCAGCGCATTTCTCTAGGATGCTTAATCTGAATGAACCAGCTCATAAACTCTGTAACAGATGATAATCAGCATGGCAAAAACACCAAACAAGAGTAGATTAATGGTGGAGCAGCACCATTAGCTTTGCTTACACAACAGTAGCACGCTGAATGCTAGAATAGTGTCAAAGAGTGAAAAGTTGCCTTTAAGACAGGTTTGGAGCTTAAAGCCAACACACACACACACACACACATTCACATATTTGTTTTCTTTCATCTTTCACCCATATAATTTTGGCCCTGCCTGTCTTTCCAATCTATGCCATCTGCCTCATCATTTGTTAAACTGGTTGATCTAACAAAGCAGATGAGGACCTATTTGTAGCCATTGAAGAGCTCCTTTTCTCCCTTTTGTCCCATTTTCTCCGTTTCTCTTTTACCAGATGGCATGTATCTGGAGGATATTTATTTGAGTGTAAACGCATTACAGGTTTTTTCACCTCCTTGGCTCCCAGACCATGAAGGCCTATCACATCCCACTCAATAGTCTTGCAGATATTTTTCCTCAGTATTATGAATCACCAATTACCTAATCTGGGCGCAAATGAAAACAAACGACTTCCTTTTTTTAGATGTCATACATTATGTAATGTGCATCACATGAGTGTCTGCTCGGGCTGTGTGAAGAGGCACGCAAGGTTTGTGTATCGGGTTACAGGATGGAACTGGTGTGTGTGTGTGCATACGTGCATGTGTGCATGCATGTGTAAAAACTAGGTTGCCTTTTTTCCATTACTTTATTATTGCATAACTCTCTGATTGCATAACTTGCTGATGTCCTGTCCCAAGAAAGAGCATTAAGACACTACACACCAGGCTCTCCTCAAACACATATATTCTTTTTCTTTTTATACTCTATGCTTCTTATTAAATGTCCTTGTGTATGTTATCCAGGCTGATGTACTAGTCTTATCAGTTGCCCCTACACACCACACTACCATTTACATATGCTATAATATTCTTCTGGTAATTTTTGTTCTATTTCTCCCCTCCTACCTACCAAGGGTTTTTTTTTTCTTCTCGCCTCATACACACATAACACTACATGGACCTAGACTCCTATCATATCCTCTCTTCTGTTCTGCTGTCGTGAATGTATTTTCATATAATACAAGTGGGGTTTTTTTCTGGAAAATGCTATAAATCTTGGTGTTTGCCAGTTAGATATGAACTGCTCTGTATTGTAGTTCAGGATTCACCTTTCATTCTCACACCAGATTGGGTTCTACCTCAGCGTTCACATCTTACATGCTCTTCAGGTGAGGAACAGGAAGGAAGACCAGTTACTGGGCTATAAGAAGTGCTCTCTTGAAGGACGTGAGCTTCCACGCTGCACAGCTTCAGTTCCAGAACTAGATAGGTAAATTCATCATGACAAACTTTAATGTTGGCTTACAAAGCCAGTCGGAAGGGTTGAAGCTGATTCATAAGCTTGAAGCTAGGTTGAAGTTGAAAGGCAGAAAGGGTGGCAGATAGAGAGACAGACAGACAGTTACAGGTAGAAAGATAGATGACAAATAGAGTGATACAAGTAGAAAGTCAGATGGTGCTAGAAAGTGACACGAGTAGATAGGTCGAGAAAGTGTTATTAGTAGAAAGACTGAAGGAGTGAGAGAGTGATACAGGTAAATTGATAGAAAAAAAGGAGAGAGAGCATGTGTGTGTGTGTGTGTGCTTCTGGTAGATTGATAGAGAGATAAATGGAGAGATTGTGTGGCATTGATAAAGAGATAGATGAAGTGAGAGTATCTGTTACAGGTACACTGACAGAATGAGGGGGAGAGAAGAGGGACTTCAGGACGTGTACACGCAGGTGTGTGAGAGTTTTGACAGTTGGTGTTTGAAATCTTGAACAGTCTGTTTAAGTCTATGGGAGTTTTTGGGAAGTAACTTGAAAGCTCAAGCAATTATAACAGTCCAAATTTTTCAATTTAAGTCAATCAGAATTTTGGGCAATTTGAGCCTCTGTAATGGGAAATAGCACACTAAGTCACAACAGGCTGTGGTGTCAGAACAGGCTGAAGGTCTTTGGCGAGTTTGGTGCAGGTAGCTTGAAAGGTCTAGGAGGAGTAGTGTTAGAAAGGTTTGGGTCTCATCACCATCATCATCATCATCATAATAATAATAATAATAATAACAACAACAACAACAACAACAATAATTATAGACTAAAACAGCAGAACATGTTTCCCTCCAGGTCTTCCATATGCCTAGAAAGTAACTCAGATTGCTTTCTCAGATTCTTATTATGCTTGTCATAGCCGGATATGGATGTTTATGACTAGCAAGTTGCTTCAAGCCTTGTTTCTCTTACGTAGCTCTGTTCTGCTTTTACTTCATATCATATTCATACTGCCAGGTACATTAAATTGTTTTTTGATCAGAAATGCACAAGTTCCCTACCTGCAAAGTAAAAATGGTAAGAATTCGATTGACTGTGAACTGTGTACAGACCAGGGTATTGAGGTAAATGTCGGTGTTACCTTAGAAAGGCTTGCTCCAACCCTTAATGAGCTGGAACTGGTTTTCAGTTCAGGGGGGGGGTCCAGAAATACTGACCTTTCCCATCTTTGCTCCAGCTGATGTCCTTTTCAAAGCACAGGCAATTCCATGAACTTTAGAAGCACAATTACCAAACCAGCTAACAATTTTATTATTAGACGAAAGCTTTTAGACGTTTCGGTTCTAGCGGCTTTGCCTTAAAGAAAATTCAGTCTAAGTTTTTGGCTAAATGGTTTGTAATTGTCCCTACAATGTTGCTGCAACATTATTAGTTGTAGGAACATAAATGGTAACAATCAAATTCCCATGATGTTAGTTTTTGTCTGAGATAACTATAACATTGTGAAACAAATTCTTAAGGTAGATAATTTAGGAACATTGCAGAAAGGTAATCTATATACATATATAATATTAGTTTCAGCTCCAGCTTAACCATCTTAGAACCATCTGAATTCTTTCTGAATGATCTAATAATATTCTCAGCTGGCTGTATGTATCCTCAAACTTCGGAGGGTCTCCATGATGTTTTAGAAATAAAAAAAAGAAATAAAGAACACAAAATGTATACTAATCAAATGTCCACTGAATATAGATTGTCTATGTCATGCACACTCTCCTATTTGAGCTCTCAGTCTTATGGTTTAGACACTCAGAATATGATTATCGAGTGTAATTCCCTTCATACTTACTGGACAGTCTTCCTAAAATCAAAAGCAAACCAGTGTTGACCAAATAAAAATATTCCTTTTTATACAACGTCAATAGCGTCTTCTTTGTTTCACAATGTACAAAGTAATCTGAACTCTCACACTGTCTGGAAACTGGTTGTATAATCTTCTATGCTTCAGGAACAGGAGCATTGCCGCAGGCCTTATAAAAGCCCAACCTCTCTGTTAAACACACTATTCTTAACCCTCCTGTTTACTTCAAATTAACCTGTCCACTCCCGAACCATCAGTAATTTCACGCCTGGCACTCAAACACTATTCTCCAGACAATTCTTTTTTTCTCAGCACTTCACTCGCACGGCATGTTATGTAAGATCTCCCTCTCTGGCTTTTGAACAACTCTCTAAAATCTCCCATTTCAGCCATCCTGAGTATAAATTTTAGTACCTGAAGCCTGAGGTTTACTTCAGATACTTGTAAAATATATATTTCAAACACAAAATACTGTTTTGTAGTAAAAAGTATTTTTGATCTAGAAAAAATGTAACTAGGTTGGAGGAGAAGAGACAAACTGGTTCAAGCTGACAGGAAAGCTACAGTAATATCAATAACCACGCTTTACAACTGTGGTGAGCAGAAAAGCATCTCCAAATGCACAGCTAGTGAAACTTTGAAGTGGATGGGCTACAACAACAGAAGCCCAAATCGTGTTCAATTCCTGTCAGTCAAGAACAGGAATCTGAGGCTTGCTTGTAAGAACTTCATCTACTATGTCAACTGACAGACTAGAATTGATCAATCTTGCATCTTTTAATTTTCTCAATATACAAAGCACATTATTTGGACAAATGTTTGTGGACACCTGGCCATCACACTCATTTGTGGGTCTTCCCCAAACAGATGCCACAATGTCGGAAATATATAATTGTATACAATGACTTTGTAGGCTGTAGCATTAGAATTTCTTTCCACTGAAACTAAGAGGCCCAAACATGTTGCAGCATGACACTGCCCCTGTGCACAAAGTGAGGTTCATGAAGACATGGTTTGCCAAGGTTAGGGTGGAAGAACTTGAGTGGCCTGCACAGAGCCCTGACCTCAACCCCACTGAACACTTTTGAGATGTATTGGAATGCTGATGGCACCCCAGGGCTCCTCGTCCGACATCAGTGCCTGACCTCATTAATGCTTTTGTGGCTAAACGAGCAAATCCCCACAGCTACATTCCAAAATCTAGTGGAAAGCCTTCCCAGAAGAGTGACAGTTATTATAAGAGCAAAGGTAGCACTACATCTGGAATGGGATGGTCATAAAGTACATATGGGTGTAATGGTCAGGTGTCCAAAAACCTTTGGCCATATAGGCCATACAACAAAACTGTTCTGTTGCCAAACCAAAACAACATAAACAACAAAACAACAAAACAAAACAAAAGAGTTCTGTCATCTATCCTTTCGTGCAGTTTGAACTTTGGATTAGACAATATGTGCTTAGTCTATCTACAGTGAGTTGTGGCTGTTGTTCTACTTTCCTCGGTGCCTCCAGAGCAGTGTCAGGTGTTCTCACACACCCCATAATTCCATGCACAGAAAGAGTAATTAGCTTCCCGCTGAGGATGGTGGCTTTAAGGGAACGTCCCCTGCTGCTTGCAGGGAATGTATGAGCATCTTGCCATCCACACTGAGATGGGACTGCGGCTCCACTGCATCAGTCCCCTGCTGGTTGTCCCACATCGCATTGTCTCTTTTGCAAGAACCTCTATAGAAGGAAATTAAATCTTTGTTTGGTCCAATTTATGCGTATTATCTTTACTGCTGACAATTCTAAATGAAAAATCAAGCTTGTGGATCGAAGGTGAAAGGTTAATGAAAAGTGCGCCGGGTTTTATTTCCAGTCATTTTGAAAGAATCGTTTAAATCTAGAATTGATGGATGATGTTTACACTGCAATGCAGATGATCCCTTACTTCATGTGTAGCTTCTGATGTTGTGAAATTAAACAGCATGAGAGCTTTAAATAAAACGATACAGAAATACAACAATGTTTTTATCTTGTCTGGTTGCTGAACAAAATCCAGTCTGAAAATTAAACTGTCCGCACCTTCATCTGTCACACTTCCACCTTCGACTTTCCGTTTGCCAGTGGAATATTCTCACTCTCTGCCAGCATAACTGGAACAATATCCTTCACTAGCAGCTGTAACGAGATCTTGATGATGTGTGCCTTGACATTATGGTGGAGGGTGCAGTATTCTGGCTGTGATAAAAGAGTTTACCATCTCTGTCACCCCTGTCCAGGGTGGAGTTATTATACATCACATCACGTCACCTTCTTTCAGAAGGCAATTTTTGTTCATGCAGGCCGCACCTTTTACATAGAAAACTGAATTGTAATTATGACTAAGCAAATACATGCCCTTACTTCTTTCCTATTTATTCGTGACACATGTCTGAGATCAAGTATTCTTCTTTCATATATTAAAGAAGCAGGCAGGAATATGTTTTTTATTCTGTGATTACAAGCATGTGAGGTTATGTAGTTCTTCCACTGACTCAACATTCAGTTGGCTTGTATTTGAAGTTTTTCTCTCATAGTGCATTAGCAAAGCCATGACGCACTCAGTCAATGAGACAAAGCCTTTCGCAGTGACTCATGGCATGCAGATTCTCAACGCTGTATTGTTCCCGAAGCAAAAAAAAAAAAAAAAAAAAAACACAGATTATGTGCGGCTCTACAGACCAGAATAAATCCCCATTGTTTTTGCATTGTGCCTTTTCCCAGGCTGTGAGGAGCTTCAGATGTCTACCTCATAGTTATCTAATCTCACCAGGGCTCTGGTTTCTTTGCCTAACTGCCTTCTTGATCCAAAGCATGCAGAATCAACAATCCAGAGTTTTCTCCAGGAAATTAATCTTGAGTCATTCAATAAGAGGATTATAGTAGGTAAAGGCAATAACAGGCTAAACCCCTATGACATCTCACACATGTACTGATTCAGTAAATATAATTTTCAAACCAAATTTACCAGAACTCTTGACTTTTATACCAAACATGCAGCTTGCTTGTAGCCAGACATAACATGGTGCCAGCCAGAGAGACCATATTCTGCACTTTTTTTTTTTGTCAAAGTCATCACGGTAAGTATTGTTATTGTCCTATTCATTCTGATTCATTCTGTAATCTAAACATGTCATGCCATGCATCACTGTGCATAATAAGAGAAACATTCTGTGATTCTCTGGAAAAGACGTCAAACTCTCCCCCTCAAAATACAATAACAGAGGCCTTTGTCTTATTGATTTCCAATAATTTATGTGTCATAACATAGCAGCGATTACATGTTGGAGGGGGCTGCATCTCTGAACAACTTGATTAACGCCTCATGAGTCACAATCAAAGAGGTTGTGCAATGGGCAGAAGTGAAAAAGTCGAATTTCATTAACTGGAATTTCATTTGTGAGTTTTTTGGTGTAAAGTTTTTTTTTTATTATTGTTTTGAGTGACAAGAAATTAAGCAACTACAAAGATGTGGAAAATGCCTATACTTCCCTTATATAATAGTTATGTCTGGAAGAGTAGCACACAGTTGTTGGTGCAATTACACCAACGGGCATCTGCTTTATCTCCCGTGCCACCCATTCCAAGTAGGCTTCAGCATGCATCTAGATAATAAGCGTACAAAGCCGCCATTATGGTCCATGAAGAAATGGCCCTTCGCCCTGGGCACAAAATTGCCTTTAGACTTGTGTCTCATTCACAAATAGTTTCCGCAGCAGGTCAATGGCAGTTGCTAAGATGCTGCCCGCGCTGCCCATTAGTGGTGTTGCGTCTCGGCCAAGGTCGCACTCTGAGCTCAGAGAGAGGTGCATGCTTTTTATACCACAGCAGAAACCTACACTTTTGGTGTCAATTTTACCTGCACCCATAACTAGTTAGCATAGGAGAAATGGATAATTATATGTTAACAACAGTGCTTGAACCGGAACCTGAGAAGCACGTGGACAGTCGCTATAGGGAAGTGTGGCATTACATCAAACTGGTAATGCTATAGCCGAATCAAGTGTCAAAAGATCATAAAAGAGCTGTCTTTCAGACCGCAGTGTTTTCAAAAATAGCTCCTGGCGAGGGAGACTGGACAAAGAAAAAGACTTTAAAAATTCACCACTCTCATGAATAGCCAATGAGGAATAGCTGAATGCACAGCCAAGAGTGATTTATTTGGATGGCAGCACATTCTCTTTGGATTGAATATCTTACATGGACAATCCCCATACAGTCGCAGACTTTTTAAAGATATCCTTTTACATGTCACGTTAAGTATTTAAGACTTTAGTCATGTTACTCTTGTGTCGTCTTGTTGGTCTGAAAAGCATATGTCTTGCTGATTCATATCCAATTCACAGTTAACAGTACTTTGAATAAATACCTCTGTAATGCAATCAGAATATTGCAACTTGAGGTAACATTAGATAGAAAACATTCAGGAAAGGGAAGTTCTGGGAAAAGATGGATTAAAGATTGTTGATGCAGCTGGTTTCTACTGGTGAAATTATACACACAATTTAGAGCCAATAACAGACTTTCCAAATGATCAACCAGGTCAAACAAGGGTATTTGATGTTGATGTCACTAGGTGAACATACTATCACAAATGAAGCACTTGCCAAATTAAACCCAGATCTTTTGAATTTGGGGGGTGTTTGGGGGGCATGGGGGCTGGGTCTAGTGGGATTAATCAGGTTATTTAACTGCAATTTATTTTCGCTTTACTGAGTTGATAGTTTGGCCTGCCACACTGACAGCTAAAACCTGCAGGGCTTTCTTTTCCCATGAGCCTCACTAAACTCATGCCACTTGCCAGCTGGATTATTGTGGGCCCCTTTCCAATAAAGCACAAGTCTGCCTGGGGCACTCTGCCTCCAGTCCCGTCTCTGGCCAAAACACAAGTGCACTATTTGTCACTCTGGAGTTTTGGAGACCGTGATGTCTTGACAGCAGGTTTTAAGACAGCTTGGTTTATAAGAGCATGCCAATGGATTAACTCATTCTTATTATTTATTTTATCAAATACATTTAAATAATTTCAACAAATATCAGACATATTCCCATGTAAGTTTTTTTTGGGGGGGGTTGTAATCTTTATTTATACAAAGCACGCATTTCTGTTCAGCTCATACCTTATTCAACAATTGGTGCAATGCATTTGCATACATTAGTGCTGTGTGTGATGGCATGTACATCTAGTTCTCCAGAACTTCAGCTGAAACCAATCTCAGATCCTAGAGCTCAGTAGTCTCCTGAGTTATTACAGCTGCCTATGTGACTGCTGAGGTTTTTTTTTTTTTTTACCTAAACAGTATGTTTATACACAGCATGTTTTCCTTCAGCTCATAGCTTATTAAGCCTTCTTATAGTTCAGCAAAAAAAATTCATTAAATAAGAAACACGTTTATAAGCTGTTTATATGGAGCAAATCCGTGTCTAAGTTGCAACTATACAAATGATAACGCATTTGAACGAGCAAATTAATATAAACCTTGCAGTCGGAGTCATTATTGTAAATGAATCAACACCTTCTGACTAATCAGATTTGAGAATTCAGCAATGAATAAGTTTATCATACACATCAATATTCCGATATTAATCGAAATTTGGTAATATTCTAATTAGTATTGAGTCATGTAAACGCTGCAATCCGATTGCCTGATTCAGATTAAGACAATATTCTGATTCCCCAGATTCTGATTCTCTCCCCTGGAATATACCTGTTACGGAAACTATACGGAAAATTGTTGCATGTAAACACCTTATTCAGAAAAACTACTGAAATGAGATATATGCACATGCTCAGTCCACAAGGAATGATGCTTAGCTGTAGGCTAGGTATTTAGGAATGGCAACTCAGGTATACTTACCTTAAAGGAATTTGATGTGCATGTAAATGTAGTCAGTGTTGTGGTAAACTACATTATTGTGACCCACGTCTAGTGAAAAAAAACAAAAAAAACAAAACTCTATTAAGGAAAGTTATGTGAAGTCCAGCAGCCCAACAGCCTCCTCAGTCTTATTACAGTTAAATGACTGCTGAGAGAATGACAGGGATATGATATGACAAGTGGAGACTGGAAGACAGAGTGATCACGAGTGGAATTCTCCACTGCAGGACTGACATGAAAGCTACCATTGTTGCCTTTATATATCTATTACATAATTAATAGCACCTCAATGACTTCAGTGCTTCATTTTGCTTTTCTTTCCCTATTCTTTGGGTGCTTTACAAAGATACAAACATACAAACAATGTTAAAGCATCGAATGCCTTATTTAAACTCTTGTCTCCGATGAGCCTTAAATAAATACTCACTGCATCCATTTTTAGATGTGCTCTGTGCTGAAGGTACTTATATAACACCAGAGGAACACTACACCATAAAACGTGGAAAATATCTGAGCCGTGTACTGAAATGTGATTAGATTCACAGTTAAGTGATACTGCAAGTGATTAATTTCTCCATAACAAGTACAGAAAAAGGCATACGGAAACTTTGCCAGGATTTGCTGTGCTTTGGGAAAGTAGGGTGCATGAAATCAGATCTGTGGCTTTCTGGTATGCGCTAATGCTCCGTCTGTTTATGTGTCAAATGGGTTGAGGAACAGTTAGGTTAAGCATAAAACCTAAATAATGATCTCTGGAAAAATCGTTATGAAGTCAGACATACAGTATATTGTGAATTGTGATAAATGCTGTGCAAATAAAGATCTTTGACAAAAGCCAGTCTTCTGCTGCACACTATAAATACATGTGTAGTATACAAGATAAGCCATGTGGAGCTTGAGTTTGCTGAAGTACGTGCTTGCTTGCATGTCACAGTAAAGACCAAGCTGAGCAATAAGCACTTTCAGGTGACAACAACTAGCACTAGGTGATAACAACAACTAGGTGATAACAACTAGCACTTTCAGGTGATAATGACACACTGCACTGAAATTCCTTACTGGCAGGTGTTATGAAATGCAAATGAGTAAACACAAAGAATATGGTAGCAGACAGGCCATTTTCTCGCCAAAGCGAAAACCATTATGTGCATTTAAACCAGATTTAACACATGCCTGCCTCAGACATTTACTTTGTACAGACAGGTTTGATGGGCACTTTAACATCAAAAAGGGTGTTCCTCTAACACAGTCTCTAGGCTGTTAAACACCAAATATTTACCAGCCTGGGTGTTTGCTGACCGCATTTTAAACTGCTCCCCAACAAACCTGATAAACCAATGTCAAAAAACCTTAGCCTATTTAAGCAATATTACACAAGGAAGAGTGCAGTTATACTGAATGTCAGCATGGCTGTGATTTGCTGCAGGCACGACCCTCCAGGGCGAGTGCTGTAGGTAATCACAGCTGTGCCGATATTCAGTATAACGCACAATTGCGAGTGCAATATTACAACATCACAACAGTTCTATAAACAAGAAATTAATATTGAGTAAGTGTCATTTCAGACACAATATAGCCAATTGTTCTGGGCTTTTGTCCTCCGCTACAAAAAATAGATCTCAAAGAAAACACACTCACTTTATAGCCCATATCCCACTTTATAGGCTAGCTAGCTCACAATTATTTGTACATTCCTGTTAAAGGTGCTTCCGAAATTGGCATTCTTTCTTCCTTTTCATCTTCCCTTTCATAAAAAGTTATATTCCTGAAAAGTATCATTTGCCATGTGCACTGATGATGTCACTAACTCTACTGTAATAACTGTTTGAATCTAGGAAGTGGAATTTTGCGTGTCAAACACAGTGATACTCAGTGAAACGTCCCAGTGTGGTTAAAGGAAATATAGGCACACTTGGAACGCTACTCAACCAATCACGTTAGTGGACTGGAACTAACTGTTGCATAAATGTAAACAAAATGTTAAAACTCTTTTAACCTTAAAACAATAAATATTACAAAAAGCTCTTAGTTTTGTTATTCCGATTAATTTTTCCAATTTGTTTTGGGGTTAAAATGAATGAGTATTCTTGAATGACCCAGATGTGTGTCAGCAATTACTGGGTAGCTAGTAGCAAGAAGGGTAGATTAAAGATTGCCATTAGTTCCTGTTTTACATGCTCTACATGCATTAAAAAAAAAGGATATTCAAATCACCTGAAGTTTCTGCATATGTTGATCCTATCTTTTATTAAAACAGATTAAGTGTACATCTTAAACAGAAAATAGCCTAGCATTTCCAGGCAGGCTGAAAATGTACTAAAACATATTTTTTCATAATTGGACTCATCAATATTCATGTATTTTTAGATGTAGTATATATTTTTTTTGTAATTAGTCAATATATTTAAATAATAATAATAATAATTGTAAAAATAAATTACACTAAAATGTAAATCCCATTCAGTGTGTGCCAAGAAAAGGGGTGGAAAACCTTAAAGCAGTTACAAATACTGAAGTTACTTCAGAACAAACATGATGTTATGCAGAATTGGAGCTGAGAAGCTGTGGCCAGACTAGCTGGAATGGTTGATCAGAATGTCCTTGGCTGTCCAGATGGTTAACACTGTTTATCGGAGTGTGACACCATCAGCAGGTCAGATTTGACATTAAATCCACCGTCCCAACATGGTTGATGAGAAACACCACTGTTCCACACCAAAAAACCTACTCTCTAATTACCGCTCAGAATGATCTATGGCTCCCCCTGCTCAGACAATTAGGAAGCCATGGAAATTGCTTTACTTTCCCGCCAGTATCAACACCGGTGCAGCCCACAGCTGATTTGGACAATACCTTGGAGTACTGGCTCACTGGAAGCATGCCAGAGTAATGTTCAAACATTATTGTTCAAACAAATGCCAAAGTACTGTTCAAACAAGGCCTTTTAAAATAAAATCTCAATTTGATTGCTCATGATTTGCAGGTAGTGTAAGCCATACTTATGGACTTAGTTTATTTGCATGTCATGGGACAGAGTAGGAGTTTGTGGTATTTCCTGGGTCGTTGTTTGGCAGAGTAAAGGGGTCAGACACAGGTCTTTCAACTGGAGGAAAGAGTATCAGATATCAGGGACAACTAGCAGCAATGTGGGCAACAAGAACACTGCAAATAGTTTTTCCTGACCGTTTTCCACAGCTGGAAACTAGTATGTATGTAGACAGCCTACATTTTCTGAAAACAAGTTATACCAAGTTATATAGTTCTGAGGGTGAATGCTTTGATATAGACTTCGATTGGTTCTTCAGTGATTAGCACACACGTGCACAATCCAAGATAAATAGGTAGTTTTGATATGCAACAGCCTGTTTTTTGAAACTTCTTCCACTTCCAAATCTGAAAAAGTGCACCTTGAACCTCTGTAAACCGTCTACAGTATGTAATTTGAAAAACAGATAAAAACTGAATACAACTGACAGTTATGGTTGATTTGAATTTGGCTTCAGCACTCCTACTGTCTGATACCATTACATCACCAGTAATATTCCTAACTGAATAGACACCTGTCATGATGATGAGTGGCAGGCGGCTTCACATTTAATTGTTATGCTTTTGATTTCTCCCCCAAGCAGATGATGGACTGCAGATGGGCATTTGATGGACCGTGGCATAGCTGTGGAGAGCAGGGACTGAGTGCTTGGCTGCAGACCCAGGCACGGTGTGTTCAAACATTCATTCTGGTGCCTCCCACCACTGAGGCATGAAGAGGGAGCAACATTATTTCTCAGGGCTAT
Organism: Ictalurus furcatus; assembly: GCF_023375685.1. Classification (NCBI taxonomy): domain Eukaryota; kingdom Metazoa; phylum Chordata; class Actinopteri; order Siluriformes; family Ictaluridae; genus Ictalurus; species Ictalurus furcatus. The sequence continues at coordinate 15,834,048 of NC_071262.1, forward strand.
CTTTTACAGAGCTAATCCCTCCATGGTGCTGCTGAGGAACACAATAGGTGTATGCACTCCCAAGTTCACAAATAAATAAGCATACTGTTCCTGAAATAGACAGGTAAAGAATAGAGGTGATGCAAGGTTTGGATCACTGCAAATTTGAAATGCTTAGGCATCAGATCAAAGAAAAAGCTCTGACGTCTAAACATATATCAGCTTTCTCAATGTCGGAAAACTCTTCCAATCCAGACTTCAGCAAACTTATTTGATCAACCATTTACTAATTCAGCTTATCATTTATTCATTTACTATTCGTCCACTCTCATAAACAAACAGAATATTCCCATCTGAAACAGTTTGCTTTCTACTGTTATTTTAATCCATCCATTTGTATAAATCCAGCAGAGTTGAACTGATTTTATCTCATGAAATAGTGAATCAATACATAAACCAAATAAGGCTCTTATAGTTATAATGATATAAGCTTTCAGGTAAGCTTATACCATTAAGTACATAAATCTATCACCAAATAAGTGACTCACACCACTTAAACAAGGCTCCATTAACAAAACCATGCACCAGTTCCTATTACTGTCTCCTAATCATTAGGGCCATTCAAGCATACTGTTTGACAAATGTCAGTGATGACTCAGTAGAAAGGGTGGAGAGATTAGTGTGGACCCCGCACAATAGTCATCATGGGGTGAACGTGTAGGCTGACAGCTTTGCATTTGCATAATTCAGATCCGCTGTATATTATGGACAGACAAAACTCAAAAGTCACTCTTTGAGTGTACTGCTAAAATTGTTGCATAAAGCACTTTTGTTGGCTATGTAAATGATCATACAAAGTATAATTAGAGTTAATGAATGTCATTTATGCTAGTACTGCATCATCATGGGTGTCACAATGAGGAGAAACTTGAATGGGTATGTCAAACCCAACTATCTAGCATATAGACATAAGACAAGACTAACAAAAATTTTCATTAATTATTAAAATATGTTCATCTCCTGTTTCATTTGAGGGTGGCACATTGCCACCTCACAGCTCCAGGGTCCCCCATTCAATCCTGAGCTTTGTTACTCTTTTTGTAGATTGTCACATGTTCTCTCCGTGTCACTGTGGGTCAGTGTTCCTGGGATTTCAGATCTACCACAACCCTGACGAGAATAAACTGGTTACTAAAGATGAATGAACGAATGAATGAATGAATGAATTGCATATACCCAGACAAACAGTAATAATAAAGGTGGAAGAAAATTGAGTTAATTGAATTGAGGTTGAATTGAGATTTGGGCGTCAGAAAAGCCCTGCTTCTTTTGTTAGGTCTAACAACATGGGAACCATTCAATTTATGTTCTCAAACATTGCTGAGATTGCTGAGGGCGGTGCCGCTTGAAGTACCATGGAAATGGGTTTGGACCTCAATTTCACATGGACAATTTCGCTGTGCTGCTGGAACTACGGTTGCTACTATGGCCTTAGGATTGCAATTACCACATTCAATTTTACACTCAAATCTCCTTTAGTGGACAGTTGATTAGTTCGACAAAACAGACTTGAAACCATAGATATAAAAACCATAAGGAACTTCCTTTTACTGTCACACTATTCGGTGTCACCCAGATGAGCATGGGTTCCCTTCTGAGTCTGGTTCCTCTCAAGGTTTCTTCCTCATATCATCTTAGAGAGTTTATCCTTGCCACCGTCGCCACCGGCTTGCTCGTTAGGGATAAATTCACACACTTAAAATCTGTATCCTGTGTTTTATATATTTCTGTAAAGCTACTTTGAGACAATGTCCATTGTTGAAAGCGCTATACAAACAAAACTGAATTGAAACTTCTTACAAGTGGGTGACCTTTTGTTTTCAGTATTTTGTATTTTTCACAATTTTGTATATCAATTTTGTGCAAAGACATGCCTAGACAATATAAGCAGCCCTTCAAATAACCAGCTAATTAATCAACAACTGGATCGAGTTTGTATTTGACATCATTTTCACACAAAGCCATGTGAAATGTATTACATCATCATCATCACTTATTTTTCCTACTGTCCATCCCAAGCATTAGTCTAAATAAAGTCTAGCCTAGTCTGCAGTGCCAAACCACAAGCGTGTATAATCTTGTTTGAATGACGCCTGAATGAAACCAGTCCAAGAAAACAAAAGGCGTAAAATCTTATCTAATTATCTCCCCTAACGACGAGCGAACCATTTCTTCAACAACCCTTTAAAATTAGATTTGGTTGCTTTCTTTCTCTTTGCTTAAAAACAACAACAACAACAACAACAACAACAAATCGTCTCCTTGGCTGTGCATATTAATGAGGCGCGAGCGAGCCCTTTTTAAAAGCTGCCGCTCGAGCGCTCCGTCAGATGCGTGGACAGTCTGTGGTGGAATCACTTCAACCTGCTCACGGCTGTAATCTCCTGAGACACACAAACACACCGAACGACAAAACTAGACCGTTTTCATACGTTCATGTCACAAGACATTGACTTCTGAGAGACAGGATATTAACGTTTAAGAGCGTGTGAGTTTGGTGAATAGAAACCCTGCTGAAGAGGAGCTCCTCAACCTGCACTGGGATGAATCGCTGCACAGCCGCGTTACTTCTGTTGGTCATTGCAGTTTATTCGCTCAACACAGAAGGTAAATATTCTCGTTTTCTTAATATTTTTCTGTTCTTTCTGTGGGGGAAAAAAACCCGTTGAAGTTAATATGTTACCAGTACAATTTGCCACATTCTCAGGAAAAGCCTACTAAACTGTATCTTTTCTGTGACTGGGGTACTTGTAGGATGTATTTTTTCAACACGGTAACGTCCATGTTGTGTATTTTTAACTGATTTCAAGTACATAGTTTCACCTTAAGGGCCAATGTTAGCCTATACCTTTAATTAGCTTCTAGAGTAAAGAATCAAATCCCAGTTAACAAATGCTTGGCAGAACATTCTGGAAACATTTGTTTTTCATTCCCACAATGTTCTGAGACAACAGACCTTTTTTTTTTTAAGTTCCAGGAATGTTTTCTTTACTGAAATATATCATTTTGCACAGAGAACATTCCAGCAACGTTCCCATAACTTTTAATCAGCCTTATGAGAACCTGTGATGCTTCAGATAACGTTCTCCTAACGTTTAGCTACACAAGCTGAACCTCTCAGGAACCTTGTGCTGGCTTGTAACGTTCCCAGAACATTAAGGGAACGTTCTCAGATCCATCAGGTTCAAATTGTGTAAAGTTATCAGATTCGAACCTTTCGGGAACTTTGCAGGAGTCTCAGGGAGAAAGTTCCCTTAATGTTATGGCAACCTTTAAATAATTTGAAAAATCTCAGGAAATTTGTGGTAACCTGCAATGGGTTGGAGAACGTTGTGTTTTTTAAGTTCTCAGAACATTCAGGAACAGCACTGACCTTGTTAACCAAAATAAAACAGTCCCAGAAAGTTATGAAATTGGTCCACCAAGCCTCCCAAACAAAAACAAACAAACAAATCAAAAGGGAACAAAATGCTAATTCTAGGGAAATGTTTTGTGTTTGCTAGAAAGGTACACTTCCTGCACTTTTGCAAGTAAAAAAAAACAACAAATAAATACAGGTTCATAAAAAAATAGAAAGATGTATTCTCGAGGGTCTGACGATAGATCACAGCAGGCATACTAGTTACTTTAGGATATTATGCATGAAGGTGACTTGTCTTCATTCTTGCCTTCTGTTTGGATTCATTCATGTGCCTGAGTGTGTTATAGGAACATAGTCAAGGTTATAACTCAATATCATGTTAAACTATCTCTGCTTAGAGCAGCACAACTGTCAGAGCTGGATTTTTTTCTTGCTCTGAGTAAAAACAATTATTCGAGCACTTAAAGTTGGCACAACAGTGGTGTATAGTGGCTCATTGTGTTGGATGAGTTAGTTTTGGCCCCTGGCCCGGGAGGATGCTGAGTGGAACAGGAGAAGATTGGTGGAGCAGAAGATGTAGGTCACACGTCCTTTTTAAAGCCAGCAATCTAAACGCAAGTACATCTTCCACAGACTCGGCGTGGTGGAACATACTGGAAACATCAGATGTCACGGTTTAGACCTGTTAACAGATAACAGGGTACATTATATTATTGTAAGCAAATTTGTAAGGATTTACACAATACACTCTCAGAAATAAAGATACCTTGTTGTTGGATTGGTACCATCAAGGGTACATCTTTTTTTTTTTTGCACCTTTTGTACCATTTTCCAAGGAATGTTCATGTGGTGTACCTTTACTTAGCTTTTAGAGTAGTGATCCTACCAATTCTTGTTAAAGGTATCTACGTACAATATACATACTATACTAAGGGTACAAAACATGCCCCCTTGATGGTACCAGTCTAGCAGTAAGGATACAGTTTGGTACCTTTATTTCTGAGAATGTATGGTCAATCAGTATCCCATTGGACACTACATGAATTATTTTGAGCAGGTGTTTCTCTTCAAAAACACTATTTTCTGAAGTATTTCTATAACCATTCCGTATTCAAACAACTTTTTTTATTTTTCTTACAGCATACAAATGCAGATGCACCAGGAAAGGCCCCAAGATACGATACAAGGACGTGCAAAAACTTGAAATTAAGCCTAAACATCCTTTCTGCCAGGAGAAGATGATATTGTAAGTGCTTAATCCTCTGTCTTTTCTCGCTGACCCTGCATCCGTTGTCATTTTCCTACATACAGGACAATCCATCGGTATGGGAAAATAATAAAAGTAAGGCAATATCCAATGTGTAAAGAGAAAGAATGCGTGTTTGCTGTAGATGGTAACCTGATGGCTGTGTCCATCACTAAGAGCTGGGAAGGTTTGCGGGGGAGCTGCTTACTGCTCATTTATTATTGACATTGTGTTACATTAGAATCAATGAGACTCCAAATGGCATCTCATCTCTTATTTAATTCCAATTATCAGTTATCTGATATTAGTAATACCCTGAAAAGGAGTAAGCAGTTGAAGATGGATGGATGGATGGATGGATGATATTAGTAATGTTATCTTGTTTTGGGTTTTTTTCCTCATTGCAACGAAGAAAACATATTGTGCCCTTATTTATTTTAAGTAAATAGTATTAAACTGTTTTAAGATTATAGGGAATTTTTCATCAAATGGAAATTGTGAAACACAAATAAAAACAAAATTCCAGAGTATTTGGGGCTGTAATGCAATTTGGCCAAATATTATTGTGCATGATTCGATTTATTGCAGTTCTGGGAAGTAGTAGATAGCAATATACACCTTGTGTACACAGACCAGGATGTTGTTCTGCCTGTTTATACTCGTGTTTATGCTGCATTCAAGTTGAAAGCCTGGAGGTACACAGATGGATATCAGCTTAAGAAAGCGTTCCTGAAAAAAAAAATGTATACACTGCTGCCACCTGCTGTTCTTTTTAGGAGTTATGAATGATAAAATATTCAAGAGGAAAAGTAAAGACTATCAGTATATACATATTTGCATAGTTACAGGGATATGTGGATAAATGAAATATGTGTATACAATACTTGGGAATGAATTAATGAATTATTCCTGTGAGAAAAGTGTCATCCTAAATAAAGACATTATACAGCATTTTAATAGTTTAATTCGGAGAGGGTTTTTGTTCTGTATGTTTCAAATGTTTCAACACAAAGTATTCACGAAACTAAGAAAAGCACATTGTGAACATGTTAAAAGATTATTAAATTGGTAGTATCTCTCCGTCTTTCATAATTATGAGCATTCTCATATGAGGGATCTGTGTTATAAAATCTAAATTGACAAACGTATATTTCACTCACACTTACATAATTCTCTTTCTGGACGCAATGCCAGAGGACCTCAGTGTAATCCTGCATTAAAAGGTCTATTTGTATGAAATTGTGGGTTCTAGTCTGAGTGAAAAACAATCTTGCTGACTGCAGAAAGACTCCCTATTCTCTCTCTCTCTCTCTCTCTCTCTCTCTCTCTCTCTCTCTCTCTCTCTCTCTTCACTCTCTCTTTCCCAGTGCCTGGCAGCAGACTCTTTCTCACAGTTTAGCATTCTGGAAGCCTCCAAAGCCCCATATTAGTTCTCACTCTCTGTTCTCCAAATGTAGTGAAGAGTTAAGTGTCAAGAGAAGGCTCTTCTGGCTACAGTGCTGTATGATTAAGTAGCAAATGAAAAGGATCGTACTTAGCAAAGTCTTAGTCAGCACATTTCATCGGTTTCTGTAACTATTAATTGGTTAGCAGGATTATTATGACCAATTAAAAAAACTGCAGGATTGTGTTCTTTGCTACTTGGATTTGATTCTGTTACCTAGCAAATGTTAAGCGGATCACTCTGAGGACAAAGTGGTTTGAATTACTTAGAGGACGAAGGTAGAATTATCTATACTCAGTCCCCCTTTAGCTACTTCACAATGTTATTACAATGGTATTACTGCATGTCATAATACTCTCACACTTCATAATGACAGGATTGGACACAGGCCATATAAGAACCTAATAATAACAAAACAATGTATAAATAGTCTTCTGTTTGCAGATTATGACTGAATACATGTCTGCCCCCCTCCCTCTCCTTCTTCCAACCCATCCCCATGCTCCTTTCTTTTCTTTTCTTTTTTTTTTGCTCTCTCTGTTGCTCAGCGTCACCATGGAGAATGTGTCCCGTTTCAAAGGTCAGGAATACTGCCTGCACCCCAGACTACAGAGCACCAAGAACCTGGTCAAATGGTTTAAGATCATGAAGGACAAGCACAAGTAAATGGCAACACCAACAGAACAATATCAAATACAAAACACACTTGCCTTTGGCTTCACTGGATAGCAAAATATCTTTTATTAGTATGAAATTGCAGGAACACTGTCCTTTACAGTCCTAGATTTTGACTGAATCAGTGTGTGATACAAAGATATTAAGTACTAATAAAAGTTATGATGACTCAAAAGGTTTTAATGAAAAATGTGCAATACAGATCTGGGAAAACACATACTAGATAGGCAAAAAACATTAAAGAAGAACACCCCATGACCAAGGACATAAACCAGAAATATGGTATATATACACAGTGTGATTAAGTAATAACAAGGCACAGGTTCCTCCATGGCCGGGAACCAATGGAGCAAAATTGTCCATGCTCTCTGAGTGGGAGGATAGCATACTCTCTCTCCCCTGGCATTCACATAGGCACTAGCCAATCATGAGCATCTGTAAGCTTATTTATGAGGAAGAGGGCAAATGGCACTTTCCTCTAAGTGCAATATCATGCAATTGTGATGTAGTTGGCTGGCTTCATGTGTCTCAGAGGAAGCAGGTGTTATCCCTCAACATCCCCATATGTATTTATAACTTTTCTAACTATGTCAGCTGATTAGACAGTGGAATACCTAAAAGATTTAAATCAGTTTTCTCTGATGTCTGCAATTTCTACCAAGACCAAAATTTTTTTTGATTCCATTTGTTTTACAGGGTGTATGAAGCCTAAAATGCCATAGTGTGAAGAGTTACGGAGGTTGAAAGTTCTGTGGAATGTACAAACCCACCATTGTGCATCTGTGGATCAGCAGAGGACCAGTTTTCCAAGAATCGCGAGGCATTTGCTCAGACAAGCTTACCAAGCACAAGACCTTTTCTTCAGGAACAATGTCTAGGAAGACACTTGTCTTCCCAAAAAATAAAAATAAAAATCTTATTCACATTTCAAACATAATTGTGGTCCAAAACAAGCACTATGAATTTATTCCACGTGTTAGACTTGCAAAAAAAAAAAAAAGGCCGTGTAAGAAGGTCTGTGAATCAGATTTAGATGCGAGTGATCACTACCTTTTCAGCTGGAATGTTTTTAATCCCCTGATATAGGCTTCTCATTTATTTTTGGTCTGAGTCATTGTGTTGTGGTATGTAAAAGGGTTCTGCCACAAATGTTATTTAACTACCTGAGAGAAGCCATACAGTAGTGTCCAGATGGTTTAAACAACATAGAGATCTAAAGGGGTTATTCACTTCCCCAGTCGTCCGTACGTGAATACAGACCTTATGTTATTTTGATATCTCAGTAAAATTAGTTTCATATGTGGTGATATAGAGCACAACCATATTTGAAAAGGGAGTATGTATGTATATAAATATCTTGTAACTGTTTACTGTGTGCCATACCACCATACAGCAGGTAAAATGAGTTAAAAAACAGAATTGTGAGCAAAGCAAATATTTTCAGTTAGCACTGCCAAGAGTGTGCTCATCGGCACAGATTTGCGAAACCTTTCATTTATCTTCATGAACATCTCTGCACAGTTACATACACTAGAGAGTCATTTAAAACCTCATATAGTTTATCTACAATATCTGAGGGAACATGTTCTTATTGCACTCCATTTCTTCCTCCAAACACTACTGAGGTTTAACCTCTCCATGCACACATTTCTGAAATGAGCATGTGAATTTTGAGGCCTACAGTAAGTCAGTTTGTTTACCTAAACCTCTGTATTCAATCCTAGCTCATCATAAATTCTCCACCACCATTCCATGGTCTATGTGGGCCTCTTCTATAAGGCTTTTATTACTCAGGCTTATTTGGTATGACAAGTCTGGTAGATTATTTCCACTGAATGGATTGTCATGTAAATTATATGTACGAGAAGTATGCATCTTGTAAATACAGAACATTTGGCCTAGGTGATTCGTTTAGAATTTCATAGTAGAATTATATGTTGTATTTTAAAGTTGTTTCACTATTTAAATATACAATAACAAAAATATTCCAGCCTTTGTGTTTGGGTTTACCCACCAAACACTGCTTCAGTTGCATTCCAAGGAGTGTAATGTACAAGCACAGCAATAAAACTATTTAAATGACTCTTATTCTGACTCTGTGTTATTCTAGTCCTGTTCACATTATACTAAGTATATAATTTATATAGTGGACAGTTGAAGATTAGGGGGGAAATCACCTGGTCTTTTTCCAATCTTCAAGTGTCTAGTTTGGGTGACTCTGTTCCCATGATAGCCTCAGATTACTGTTCTTGGTTGACAGGAGTGGAACCTGATGTGGTCTTCTGCTGCTGTATCCCATCCACCTCAAGGTTTGATGTTTTGAGCATGATGTTCTGAGATGCTTTTCTGCTCTCCATGGTTCTAAAGAGGGATTATTTGAGTTTCTATATCCATCCTGGCAGCTTGAACCAGTTTGGCTATGTTCCTCTGACCTCTCTTATCAACAAGGCATTTCCACCCACAGAACTGTCACTCATTCACCTCTGATCTCTCACATCAACAAGGTGTTTCATCTTGCAGACCCTCTGCTCACACAATCTTTTTTGTTTTTCGCACCATTCTGTGTAAACTCTAAGAGACTGCTGTGTGTGAAATTCTCAGGAGATCAGCGGTTTCTGAAATACTCAAACCAGCCCATTTGGCACCAACACCGATGCCACGGTTAAAGTCACAGAAATCAAATTTTCACATGCATTGCGCTGCTACCACATGATTGGCTGATTAGATAACTGCATGAATGTGGAGGTGTACAGGTGTTCCTAGTAAAGTGGACGGTGGGTGCACATTGGATATCAAACCATGGTGTTACACTTGCATATAAACAGCAGGTGGCAGTAGTGCAGTATATGATTGATGTGTTAACTGAATTCATGTTAGGAATTTCTGATGTTTTCCAGATTCTGCTCTGGAAAAGGTCTTTCGCCCATGCACAGTTTGATTTGGAAGGCTAGGATTGTTAAAAGAAGTGTTTTTTTTAAAAAGTCCAGATGTCCAAAGAATTTCTCACTTGTCTTTGACTAAATTGGATCTGAGGTGAGGAAAAGGAGTAGAAGCAAAAGGGCAGTTTGTATGCACTGCCCACCATTCAACATAGGGTGGTGCTCTTGTTCAGCCTAGGCCAAGTTCATGATGGTGATTAAAGACCCTACGTGCTACTTGTTAAAAACTGGCAAGTTACCTTACATTAGATTATTCACAACTAATGACGAGTGCTGTATGGAGATCTTGAAAATTAGGTCTATAAAGTTATACATTAGTTTAACTTCATCAGGAGTGTCAAACTCACATTCTGGATGCCACAGACTTAGAGATCTGTGTTTTCCTTCTTCTGACACAAATTCAACCCATGAAACTAATAAGCCAAAGATTTGGATCTGGTGTGTTGACCCCTGTGGTGCTGTAGTAAACCTCTTAAACTGCATGCTAATCGTAGAGTATATATATATATATATATATATATATATATATATATATATATATATATATATATATATATAAAACTGACTATGAGTCTGACTAAAGTGATACTGCATCAGTCACAGCAAGGGCTTAATAAGTAATCCCACTGCACCACTATTAGAAAGTAGTCGCACGGCATTGTGGGTAAACTTGTCGATGAACGCTGATTAAACAAAAAAAAATATATAAAACAAAACACCGATTTCAATACAAAAATTAATTTAGGGTACAATTGATGATTACATATGCTACATATTATAAAGATTAACATATTTTTATGTTAAAAAATAAAGTGTAAACATCACTCATGGTCGGGAGAAATGGAAAGTTGTTTGTTTGTAAATCTTGAAATGTCATACTCGTCCACTTGCCTCAGTCTACCTGAAATGTTTGGACTGCCCTGCTTTATCATTCCTTTTATTCCGCCTATGTGATAAGCACCGCGAAAATCGTCGAAACCGAAATTTCTAGAAACAACGCCGTGTCTGTGAAGTTCTCAGGCAGCGGATGCTGGAGGCTGTCGAGTCGAGTGCGCATGCGCAGAGTGAGAGGCGGGGCCAGGATTTTGGGATGCCTCTGTCCACTGTGGGTGTGTTGAATTTGGGCAGTACTGTAAACGAATTCGCGACGGCTCTAAAGCTTTTCACTCCATTTTAAGCGAACAAGGAATGAGCTAGAAAAGCTGAGCATGCAATTTGGGTATCTTAGCTAGTCTTTCGCTGTTGTATAAAGGAGCTCTGTGGGACGACAAATTGCAAAAAAAAGCAATTTGTTGCTCTCGATTGTCGTCAGATTTGACCTGGTAAGTGTTCAGCTTTCTCGATACCATCAGAGTAACTAGCTTCGAGCTGTTGCTAGCTGCCTTACTTACTGTCTTAGCTTGCTAGCTTGCGACCCGAATGACCACTTCAAGTACAATCCAGCTGGCCTATATTCTCTCGTGCTTGTATTATTCTACTTTAATACACTCTAACCATTTTCCCCTTAGATATGTAGTTCTGAAAACGGTTGTCTTTTAATTATTATTCTATTTAAAATGTTACGCTTTGTTTCTACCATCTGCACCAATAATGCAATAAACCTACATTCCAGTGCTCATCACAGGCAGAGCTAGTTACACGACTCTTTGAGGATGTCCTTTACCGTAGTTCTGTTATTATTATTATTATTATTATTATTATTATTATTATTAATTTCACACCCACATTGTTATTAGTTTATCTCTCCAGCTAGGCGGGACGTGTGTCTGAATGAATGCGAGCACAATTTTGTTTCGTTGAGAATAACGTTACCTCTGTGTTCACCTCAGTTTTCTGGAAATGGACGTTAGCTGTTTAGCTAGATATTAAAGTGTCTTAAATGTTTTGTTAATGTGAAACTTTTCATTGACTGTATTGAGTTACGCGGTTAGTGTATCTGCTAACTCATCCTGACCTGTCAAATTCAGCCAGCTAAGCTAATTTACTAGCGAACATGAGCTATTAATAATTATAACTTAGTTATGGCTGCATGTCGCTGCCACTTCCGTTTTATTTGGCTAATATGAGCTCGATATTAAAGCATTATCTGTGTGGTGTGTGTATTATATTCTGCTTCAGCCCAATCCCTGTCTTCATCATTTTCATTAAGCTTGGTGTAAAGTTTCGTTGTGGTTATGGTGTGTGTGTGTGTGTGTGTGTGTGTGTGTGTGTGTTCGTGTTCCTCACACATTGTAGCTACTCAATAGCCCCAGACGCCATTTTAACTGTAAATACAATTTTACAAACCCCCTCAATAGTTATTTTCTAAGTATAATCAGGCTATTTGAATATCAGGCTCATTTTCAGTTTCAGTTATAGTTTTATGGACTGGTGCATAGAACTTTCCAGAACTTTCCACCTTATGGGCAGTTGGACTGCTTATACTGCTTGTTTTATGAGTTATTCAGGTTCCTATTCAATTCCAGTCAACAGGACCAGATCTATAAGGATTCAGTGATAAATATAATTACTTTGAATGGCTTGACCTCTTATGTTGGTTTCTACAGACCCCAGTTTGAGAACCACTCACTTAACCCACACTTATGTAAACATGATCTGTATGTTGGCAGAGGTATAAAAGGTCATATTTGCGTTTCAGCCAAGCTGAGTAAGGACAGAGAGATAATTCTGGTCCCTTGCATAGATTGTAGCTTAAATTTGAATCGTACGTGAGTATCTGCCTTTACCAAATGACTGAGACACTGAGTGAAGCAGAAAAACTCAAGGCCCTACATTCTGTATTGTTGTGGATTCAGATATAGATGATAAATATGGATAAATATGGCAAAAGCATCATGACCTTTGCGTTTGATAACAAAATGAAAGTAAACAAAAAGAAAAGAATTGGTCTTTGGTGTTTTTTTCATGTACCGTGCCAAAAACGATTGATTTTATTTCAGCTATGTGTTCCTGTGAGTATCCGTGAAGTGGGCCAGTGTTGCCAATACCTATCATACTTTCAGATAAATTGTATTGTGGTATAAATTATGCCAATTTAAATGATATATTGTTATAACACTGCCATTTGCATTATACTGGACTAATCAAGTCAATTCTTATCAGTTGTTATGTGTACATAACAACAATTTCTCCTTTTATTTGCAAGACGATAACAAGAAAAATGTAAGACTGTGAAAATGGGAACACTATGAACATAAAATCTGAAAAGTAAGTATTAAAACACTATTTAACTTCAGGTTTCAGGAATCTCCCGGATAGAAGAGGTTTGTCGTGTTCGATTCGGAAGCGGGGACTGATCTGCGGCATACCTTACAAATGACCGTTTTCTGGTCAGTGTCTGATTTGTTATACTCAAACCACTTTCAAACGACAGAAGTAGCTCCTTTTTTAGGTGCATTTTCCTCATCTTTTAGTTGGGCTGATGCCTGTTCTGTCATGTAGGAAGATACTGTGCCCTCCACTAATATTGGCACCCTTGGTAAATATGAGCAAAGAAGGCTGTGAAAAATTGTCTTTATTGTTTAAACATTTGATCTTTTGTTCAAAATGTTAAAGAGCCACTACAATGTTCCAGTAGTGTCTGGCAAACTGAAGATGCTCGAGTTTGTTTTTGGATGAGAGTAGAGGCTTTTTTTCTTGAAACCCTTCCAAACAACTTGTGGTGATGTAGGTGACTTCAGATTGTAGTTTTGGAGACTTTCTGACCCCAAGACGCAACTAACTTCTGCAATTCTCCAGCTGTGATCCTTGAAGATTTTTTAGCCACTCAAACCGTCCTCTTCACAGTGCGTTGAGACAATATAGACACATGTCCAATTCCAGGTTTAATCATAATATTTCCAGTTGACTGGAACTTTTTAATTATTGCCCTGATGGTGGAAATGGACATTTTCAATGCTTGTGCTATTTTCTTATAGCCACTTCACATTTTGTGAAGCTCAACAACCTTTTGCCACACAGCACAGCTCTGTTCTTTGGTCTTACCCATTGTGATGAATGACTAAGGGAATTTGATCCATGTGTTACCTCATATTTTTATCCCTGAAACAGGAAGTCATGGCTGAGCAATTTCCTGTTCCTAGTTACCCAGGTGTACTAATTTTTTTTTTTTTAAATATCAGTGGGAATGTACTTTTTTTGATAAACCTTTGTTGATATCCATGAGAGCAGAGTATTTTTGTGAATTCTTTTTAACAAAAGAAAGTTAAACAATTTTTCACAGCCTTCTTGCTCATATTTACCAAGGGTGCCAGTATTAGTGGAGGGCACTGTATTTATCAGTGGACATTTTTTCTGTAATCCTACGATATGTATTTCCATATCGCACTAGATCACAATGTGTTTTTGAGAGATATCACACACATCAGCAATGCATATATGCAATGACCTACTGATCAACTCCACTCCCAGTGTCCTGAAGCACCCGATTAAACACTTAAATATATTTTTGTGCCTAATTGTTTGGGGTTTTTTTTATGTATTACCTTACATTAACCTATTTGTTTAATGCAGCACAACTATTTAGTTGGTGCTGTGTTAGCCTAAATTTCATAATCCAGATTGTGCATCATGGAAAATGCCTTCAGCTCTTGTAAAGTGATATAATTGGCCTTATCACCCACCCCACTGATATAGCACATGACAATAGGTGGAGTAAGTGACGTGTGGCAGTTAATCATGTGTTTGTTGATAATTTTTCCATGTTCGACTCGTTATCTCCTCCAGTCTCTTTCAACACATTATTCAAGGGTATTAAGTGATAGTTAAACACCGTTGCAACATATTGTGATTTTCTGCGTGCACACACACACACACATGCAATGATCATCATTTATTTTCTTGCACGCTGTGGCCAAACAAAACCAAGATCCCCTGAAGAGGCAAGAACAGAATATCTGAAAGATGAGACAAACCCATGCATTCACACCAGCATGAAACCAACTCGCTTCCCAAAACAGAAAAGCGGATGCTAGAATAACTTCTCGCAGGCTCTGGTTGCTGTACTGCGTGATGCTGTGCAAAGGTGGCCTGCCCTTTAAAACATGCTGAATGTGTGTCATACAGATTACAGCTAAAGCCAGCTGTCCTCAAGGAGATTTCTATCTCTTACTTGGCCCAGATGAAGGCCTCTGTGCCAAGCGACAGCTTCTTTTCAGACTCATCCCACAATGAGCCGGGGAAACAGTTGGAGTACCATATGGGTGTGTGTGTATGTGTGTGTGTGTAAGCAGTTATCTGGGATAATGCTATAAAAATGGTCACTGAATTCCTGGTCAGTTAGTGCCAAAACAAACATGTTTTAATTGCCGTAGGGTTTTTTTTTTGTTTGTTTCTCTCTCCCCAGTAACGAAACTGAAATATGAGCATACTTCCTGTTGTGTTTGGTGAGAGTGCGGTTTGTTTTCTCAAGGCGTAACATAGATGCACAGGCAAGAGAACAGATCAAAATAAAGCAGCACAAAAGCAAATATCTGACTCCTGCCTAAAAATATTTTTTGACCAGAAGAGAAAGGTGAAATTTTTAGATTAGAATATGAAGTTAATCAAATAATTGTATGAGGTTTAATATTATTGTATAAATACAATATTTATAACATTATTACTATTAGTAGTATTAGTATTAATATTATATAAATATCTACTCAAACAATAGATTTCTATTTATTTGTTCTGTCAAAAGTAATTCTTGTTAGACCTCCTTTTTTCAATAATAGTATTTTCTGTCATACTCAGTGCCCTCCACTAAAATTGGCACCCTTGGTAAAATATGAGCAAAGAAGGCTGTGAAAATTAGTTTTGTATTGTTTAACCTTTTGATCTTTTGTTTAAAAATTTCACAGAAATATTTAGAGGTTACACACAGGCCAAATTCCTTTAGTCGTTCATAACAATGGGTAAGACCAAGGAATATAGCTGTGATGTGCAGCAAAAGGTTGTTGAGCTTCACAAAATGGGAAGTGGCTATAAGAAAATCGCACAAGCATTGAAAATGGACAGAATGGCTTGAAGTAGGCCGTGGTTGGATCTTCCAGCAGGACAATGATCCAAAACATCAAAATCAACACAAAAATGGTTTACTGACCACAAAATCAAGGTGCTGCCATGGCCATCCCAGTCCCCTGACTTGAAACCCATAGAAAACCTGTGGGGTGTACTGAAGAGAAGAATCCACCAGCAGGGACCTCAACATTTGAAGGATCTGGAGAGATTCTGTATGGAGGAATGGTCTCAGATCCCTTGCCATGTATTCTCCAACCTCATCAGGCATTATAGGAGAAGACTCAGAGTTGTTATCTTGGCAAAGGGAGGTAGCATAAAGTATTGACTAAAAGGGTGCCAATAATTGTTGGACACCTATATTTAACAGAGGGTTTTTTTTTGTTTGTTTGTTGTTTTTTTTATAAATAAACCTGTGTTTTGTTTGATATCCCTGAGAGCAGATTATTTTGTGAATTTGTGAAACAAAAGGTCAAAAGATTAAACAATAAAGACAGTTTTTCATAGCCTTCTTTGCTCATATTTACCAAGGGTGCCAATATTACTGGAGGGCACTGTATGTGCCAAAATCGACACCCATGTGGAGTATTTGCAAATGTCAGAATCCAAACAAATTCAAACTTAATGAAGGTTGTAGCTGCTTTCATTTTTGAAAATGTAATCTTATTTTTCATTTGCTCTTTTTTTGTTTGCAGTAGGGCTGCACAATTAATCGGATATCGATCACGATTACAATGTTGACTGCCCACGATTAAATGAACATGATCGACTGCGATATTGACATTTAAAGTTTGTCCTCCGCTCATAGAAAACTCCGCAGTTTTCTCCACTCGAATCAAGCGCTTCCTACACTTACTGCTAATCACATAGAGAGGCGCAGGGCTGACGTCATTTTGTAGTGCCAAAACCCGGAAATGGAGTTAACATTTAAGCACTTGAGCTTCCAGTTTCTCTGCGAGCTCCAGCGCTTGCGCGAGGGGAAATCATGACACTAGCACGATGCATAATGAATAATTGTGATAAATAATCGAGATCTCAATATTGATCAAAATAATCAGGATTATCATTTTGGCCATAATTGTGCAGCCCTAGTTTGTACACATGTAAAATCCCTTCGGCATCCATTACCATGGGAAAAAGAACATTCAACATGAAACAGAGAGATGATTGTTGGCTTGCCAATAATTTTAAAACCAGTATTTTGTAGAAGAAAGTTGCAGTACTTCAAAAAACATAAAATGTTTACTTAAAATGATCCAACATTTCTGTATGTCTGTATGATGTCAAATATCATTTATTGTAGGTCTTCTTATTTTTGTAGTTGGGGAATTTTGATTGAGCTCATGTTTCCTAAGAAGTTGGACACTTCGGAGAAATGAAATAGTAAAATTCCCCAGAGAACATGTGTAGTTTGCTGTTACCGGTCTCTCTGCTCTGTGTGGTCCATTTTGAATTTTGCAAAAGTTTTGCCGGCTTCTCTCTCTCCACCCCCCCACCGCCCATGCTAATTATTAGTGCTTAATTTTGTGTTTCCTCTTTGCAAAGTGTTTTGAGGGTTAGTGCATCAGAGTGGAAATTTCCATTTGCCACAAAGAAAGCTCTCTTTTCATCCTGTAGACGCACTGAGATTCGTGTAATGACAACAGATTGGTTGTTTTGCTGTAGCCATAGTGCTTGTGTTTGGTGGGCGAAACAGGACGCACTATTGTGCAGGAAGGTTATTTGCAATCTCTGTGGAACTCTAGCGTATAAAATGCAAACACGTTCAGTTACAAGTTATAATGAGTTTGACGTGCATCATTTTCTGGTCAAAATCCAATTGAACTTGAGCAGAGCTAGTGAAAGTTATATGCATAAATTCAGTTCCACATGCTCAGAGCTGCTCTCTCTGTGACCTGCTCCCCTGTCATTAACATGGCTGTCGTTCAGCCATCTCCTAAATAGATCCATCTTTACTAATTAATTACATGCACGCGAGATCTCATCTCTGTAACCAGCGTGTACACAAGTTAGTGAATTTAGATGATTTATGCTTGTCTCTGGTGCAGCACTAATGCTTGAATGGGAACAGTCACTGAACAAACCTGTCTGTTGAGATGTGTGTGTATATGTATAATACAAAATACTGCGTCGCAGAACAACGGAAAAATGTAAGAATGGAACATATGGTACTTAAACTGGAAAAAAAGAAAAAAACGCACCACTCAGTGATGGCACTTTGCCTGCCTCATAAAGTTCTCCAACAATGTCAGACTTTGTGAGCTAAAAGGTCATCGCTTTCGATTTGTGGGATTAATAGCAGAGCTCCTCTCTGTTGAACAAAAGCTAAGATGTTTGCACTTCACATCTTTCAGCTCAGTTTTAGAAGCAGTTTGGCCTCATTTTATTCAGGTGATACTACAGTAGGCAGCTATAAGTATAAATATATATAAAAGATCATTCACAAAGTTTGCAAGGGTGTGTAATTACACAGTTGGTAGGCATGTGAAGTGGGCCGCTTTGCGAATCTCAAAAGAGCTTTGTGTGAATGCTGATTGAGGGAATTCAGTAACTAATAAACCGATGCCATGTTTAGAAGGGGGACTGAGAGGAGTGTTACAGACGTCAAGCTTGTTTAAGTAGGTAGGCCGGATATTCAACCTTTCGTGAGGTTAGACATTGTTAGCTAACTTATTTCAGTTTGAATGTTGGGTTTTATATACATTGTCCTTCAGTGCCCTTCCGAGTCATAAAGATGAGCAAAAATGAATTCATATTAATTCATAAAATAAACATTACACAAAAGAAAATTCTGTTGAAACATTGGAACAAAATGTTTTATTTTTGTTTTATTAAAAAGAATTCTTATTAGAACTACAGGATGTCCTAAAAGTCTCCATGCAGAGGGGAAATTAATACTTTTTAGCAAAATGTCACTTTGTTCACAGTACACTAGTGGTCATCAACCCTGTACCTTCCTGAAGACTTTAGCTCCAACCATATTTGTGCCCACCGGACCATCTCATCATTGCCATAAGAAGTTCTTGATCAACTGAAACAGGTGTATTAGAGTTTGGTTGGAGATGAAACCTGCAGGAAGAGGGTTGGAGACCACTGCGTCTCTCCCGCTCATGATGAACTCATGTTAACACATGGATGTATTTATAACACATGTTATGCATGTAATTGCATATTCATTGCGACGTTGAGACAACTTCCTGATCCAGCCATGAGAACGATTTCAATACGTTCTTCTTTTGTCAAAGGCATGAAGAAGTTTGGAGGACAGTTTGTTAAAAAGTGTTCCCTATGTGTGGAGACTTTTGACTATTCTCTCCTGGTGCATGTATTAACAGCCTTTTAAATATCTTACTTAAACCATTTTCCCCCCATAAAATGTGTCATGCATGCAAACACATTAAATGCATTAAATGGCACTTTGGACCAAATGTTTTGGATTATATTCTTTTTAGTGTTTTTATGTAGATGAAATGCCAGGAATGCCTTTTAGTCTTTTGTTAACACAGGATGTGACCTTTACTTGTGTGTTAGTGACCTTAATTATGATCGAGTTAATAGTTAATTAATTTTACTCATTATACCTGTTTGCTGTCCTCTCTCTTCAGTTTAACTACTGACGTCCTGTACAGGATTTGCGGTCCGTCAATGAGGAACTACAGGCTCATCTTTTGCCATAACCTGAAGCAGCCATAGATGGTCTTTCAGTTTACTGCTAGTGAGTAGAGCAGCGGATACAGCAAACATCTGGATTTTTAAATCAAAACACGGTGAGTAATATTCTATTTTTCATTTCCATGTTAAAGAATCAGCGCTTATTATTACTGCTGTCTTTTTTTTTTAATGAAAGTACCTTGAAATGGTACATAAGCTAAAAAGAAAACTAGACCATGAAAAAGTATTCTGCTAGGTGTATTATATTATGTCATGTGATATGTGTTGATAAGGATAGGATGTGATGAGTAGCCTTGCAGCTCAGCTTCCTGCTACCGTCAGTGTGGTCTGCGTACCATGTTTGTCGGTTCATTTTACATAACCTTGTCACCTCACTTATGTAACTCGGCTCCATGTCTCCACGTTTCAGCTTCGGCCTGCTTTGTTTTTGCTGTTGTATTTGTAGCATTTCCGTGACTTTTTTGTGTCTGTCTGCCATGCAGAGCGACTGACGTGGTGCGGCTGTGGAAGCGATGAGGAAGAGCCTCTCTCGTACCCTGAGCGAGTCCCTCAGCACAGCCAGGGTGTTCGGTATCCCTCTGGAGGAGGTGCAGCAGAGCGGCCAGCCAGGCCACGAGGTCCCCCTGTTGGTCAGGACCATCGTAGAGTACATTGAGGAGCATGGTGAGTCGGAGCTGGCATCTCGTTTTAAATGGCATAAAATGTGGTGTTCTACAAGAAATCTACAGAGAAATCCAGGTTCAGTGAATATGCAAATTAGAAAAAACCTCCAGACCTACATGCCCCGTCCCTTCCACTGGTAAACTGCATGGTCTCCATTTGCATGTTGGAACATGGTTGGCTCATCTATTTAATGACATTCGCCACATATTCAGTTCTATCTCCGATGAGATTTTTTACCTCTCCCATGTTTCTTAAAGGAGTGTAGAAAAAGCACAATCAGTGCGTTTACATGGACAACAATAATCCACTATTAACCCGATTAAGACAATACTGTGATTAAGAAACTACCATGTAAACAGCAATTTTTAATTACCTTAATTTGATTAAGGTCATACTCGAAGTAAGCACTAATCGAATTAAGACACGTGGAGTACTCCTGTTTTAGTCGCATTATGGACGTGTATTACAGACATGTGAACACCTTAATCACATTATTAACGTCGTGTGGGAGTTTTCACCGCATTTTGCGACAGGACACGTACACACACGGCAGTGCTCAACATTTTACGGTGAACAAGAGAGTACGGCTGCGTCCCAAACCGCATACTTGCCTACTATAGGCCTGTAGTGGGGAAAAATACATGAATCTCGGCTACTATATAGTAGTTAAGTACGTGGTTTTGGCGCAGCCCACAGCTTCAAGCAGTCGTCTATTTGCACGTACAGCATGACAAATAATTAACTGCACTTGAAGCTTTCGTAAAAAAAATTTAGTAAAAACACCCAAAACTGTATACGGTGCCATAACGAACAAACTGTATGTTGATAAGTGAAATTCTGGAGGAACGTCAGACAGCGTGGTGCGGTGACATAATGACGTGTGCCGTTAATCTAATTATGTTCTATAACATGTAAAATGGGTACATGAAAGGAATATTCTAAAAGCAACTCGTGTAAACACCTTAATCACATTATTATCTCACTTAGAGTAAGGTTAATAATTAGATTACTGCTGTCCATGTAAACGTGGTCAGTGTTCATTGGCAGCAAGAAGCTTCATGGATTTTGACTCGCAACTGACATGCTGCTGCATGCATTAGGACTATAGACTTAAATGTAAATGCTTTTCCCCCTCACTTATGAATACCCTTATGGCCCTTTGCATTTCACTTTCACTTTCTAATTAGCGGCAATTCATTATTATTCTTAATGTAAAACACAACAACTACGAAACAGTACAATGAATTATGAAGTGTTACATTTGAACTTGACAGTACATGCAAACATCTTGTCTTTCCTGGCAGAATTATACTGTTGTTCATAGTAATAGTGTTTTTATTGACTTTATGATTGCTTCTTTTAAAAAGTCCTTTAAAAATATGACCGAGGTGGACTATGACTTGGATGGTCACCTGTGCAGTTATTTCCATGTAGCAGTCCACCCCTGTAAAGTCTGCCCAGTGGCATCTCCCTTCAGTTCATTAGAACATAGTGCAGGAGGAAGTGTAATTAAATACAACAGGCAGCAATAACTCTGTTATATTTCTGTGAGGATGCTAGTGAGAACTCCCATCAGGTAAGTGGTTATCTTCTAGCGGCATCTGGGATTTAAAGAAGCAGCTTCTGCCCAGGCAAAACACTTTCTGCATGCTAATTATAGTTCTAGTGATGTATAAACCAGCACAATCTAGACCCCCAGGGCCTCAGCAGTGAAAGCAGCTTTTGTTATTTTCCAACAACATTTCTGGAGATAGAATTGTAAATGTGGTCAACAGTTATGTCCAAAACGTAGTAGACTTTTTTGACAGCCAAGTATGTACGTCAAGGGCTAATTCTGAAAATGGTGGCTGATTTGATTTTGGCTCAAGGACAACAGGCAGAACAAGTTTTGTTTTTAACATATACTAGAGCTGCTAGGTATTTAGGGCCACATTCAAGTGTGCTGTAAGCTGTCGGTCATGGAACACAAGTTATTTTAGGCATGTGAAGACAGCCTACTCTTGACCACAAACTTTTTGTGATCTTTACCTACTGAGAAGAGATCATTAATTTATATCAGATAAATTTTACTCCTAGATGGTTGCAAGTGCCATGACATAATCCTGTGTGTTGAGAAACAGTTTTTTTGTTGTTGGTTTTTTTTTTTTTAAAATCAAGACTGAGTTAATTAATATCTAATTACGACGATAAACAACCGAGTTGCAATAATTCCAACAATGCAGAGAATAACTTTTAGTTAATGAGATTTTCCCATCAGGCTTATAACAAAACAGTCCTCTATATGTGGATTGTACGCTAATGCCAGTGTCTAAAATCCAGCCTCGAGCTTGACATGATCTGCCTTTGAATAGGTGTGACCCTTCTTGCTTTAAATTTTATCTTTTAAAAATTCCAAGCATTGCAGCATAGCATGAAGCGGTAAACAGGCCTTGGTCCTGCAAAATAACAATGTGTGTATGTGTATGTGTTCACAGGGGGTCTGGGCCTTGAAGGTCTGTTCCTGGTGAACGGAAACGCCGAGCAAGTTGAATGGCTGCGGCAGCGCTATGACAGTGGTGAGGAGGTGAATTTGGAGAAGGAGGCAGATCTGGCCTCAGCCGTCAGCCTGCTGCGCCTCTTCCTGCAGGAGCTCCCTGAGCCCATCATCCCTGCAGACCTACAAACACACATACTGCAACTTTATCAAGGTGAAAGTGTGTTCTCAGTTTCTTTACGGAATGCCCGATTACTTTGAAACATTGCCATGCTCAGTGTGGGTTTTGTTTGTTTGTTTCGCTTTGCGTTTCAACGAAGCATGTGCTTTAAGAATGCCGTGGTTGTCTTTGTCATTCTTAGTCACATTTGACTACAAGTACAAAAATAAATTACCAAAAAGGGGACAGTAAACAAACAATATAAAGGTATTTTGTCAAATGTAAACATGGCTGGCACCACCCAAACTTCATCCGTTACACCTTCCACACAATCATGTGGTCTTCGTTCCAAATGTGAAAAATCAGCTTTGATGAATAACAGCCTTTGAATATTTTCTCATTCTATCTCTGTGTGTTTGCTACTGTATCTATCTGCATGCCAATCTTGCATGCAACAGTAACACCCTTTCCTTCATATTCTCACGTCTGCAGTCTTGTTTACCTCGAACATATTTGACATCTCAGATCTGTTTGATGTGGTTTCATACTTCATCCTCAATCAACCGACTATGTTTTCACCCATTGTAGAATACAGCGGCGAGGATGAGTTGGCGAGAAACATGAAATACGTCTTGCAACAGCTTCCCCAGGTGAACTACAGCTTGCTGCGTTTTCTGTGCCGCTTCCTCTCTAACGTGGCTTCTCTTCAGGAGGAGAGCTGGAGCATCAGCGCCCTCGCTGCTGTCTTTGGTCCCGACATCTTTCAGTAAGACACTACACGGTCGTGATAGTAATAGCGATAATGATTTTGCATCAAAAAATACCCGCTTACCTTCAGGGCTCATTGGAATTTGTTCATTGTTGTCTTGCTATTTTCACTCGATATAACTTTTGTGTTCACCGAGTTCTGAACGCTTCACGTGTGTTTTGTGCTTTGCAGCTTAGATACAGACGTGGAGGAGCTGAGGGAGCAGGAGTCAGTGAGCCGCATTCTGGCTGAGCTGCTTGAGAACTGGGAGGACTTCTTTGACACCGAGGATGATCTTTCCACTTCTAACGACTATAGCTCCATTAACGAACAGGTACACGTACGTGGTCACTATTTCATCATGTCAACAAATCAATTTCTATTCACAGTCTGACTTTGTCTACGGCAGTACAACCTTCTTATCTTTATTCACACCGAGATTGTGCATTAGGATGTATTGTAATGACGTTCTCTTAATCATTCATCTTTAGTTGAACTCATGGAAGTGGCATTATTTTTATTTTGTTACTGTTTGGGAAAGAGAAATCGGAGACACACAAATCCCCCAATCTGATTAATGACGATAATACTTATTCGATAATATCATGTAATTTTCGTTTTCTAGAAATAAAAGAATGAGCAGCTGTATCACTGTCAGAACCATAATCATCTCATTTTAGACGCTGCAAATATACAAAAATATCATTGGGAACGATCAAAAATGTTGTTTATATTCAGATCTCTAATGCATATAAAACTGTATATGGCCAGGTGCATCCAGGCTTTTAGGAGTATTAACCCCAGAGAAACTTGCTTGTCCCACGTTAAATTAATTACTGTCCTGACACGAGAGATTTATCAAAGAGGAAACATGTAAAAGTTGTAATACAGACTTCATCCAGAGACAACAATCTCATCCAGATAGGGCTTAAGAGTATTAGATTGATGTGCTTATTTCAAAGCAGATTTTTACAAGAGCACCACTGTGGCTGAAAAGGCGTGGTTATGGGCTTGGTGGTTGGTGTTTGTTTAAATGGTTTCAAAGTTTGTTGTTACGTTAAGCTCATGGTATGATAGTACAATGGCACAATGTTACAGTGTCTCTAAACTTATGTTTCACTTCTTGCTGCCTTAGGAAAGGAAACCAAAGATGTGTCTATCAAATACCTAAATCCTGCAAGCCGCACAATCTTTCACATGTTGAATGATACTTGTTATAGTCTGACAATTACCTTATGGGACAATGAAACCAAAACATGCAAAGCTGTCTTGTTTTCATAAAAGAACCCTAATTTGAGTGAATTGGCCTAAGCCATGCCCATGCAAACAGCCCGTGACACTCTGGGAACCTGGTCTAGACATATACTACCAGTCAAAAGTTTAGAAACACTCCTCCTTTATTTTTTTTATTATTTTCTCCACATTTTAGAATAATAATAAAGTCATCAAAACTTTTGAGTAACACAAATGGAATTATGGGAATTATGTTGTGATAAAAAAAATCCAAAATAAATAAAAAATAATTGAGTATTTTAGCATCTTCAAAGTAGACACCTTTTTGCCTAGAATTTCCAGAGTGTATTCTTGGCATTTTCTCAACCGATTTCTTGAGGTATTCCTCTGAGATGCTTTTTAAACAGTATTAAAGGAGTTCCTACCTACACTGGACAGTGGCTGCTTTTCGGAATATTTTGCTCCAAGTCTTGCATTTAAAAAATAATAATAATAATAATAATAATTTTTGTAAATAAAATGTTAGTTTTCTAATGAAAGAAATGAATGTGTTGGCACAATTATATTTTTGTCTACAACACCGATTTCAAACATTTAATCATACACCTTCAGATCAAAAGATTTTTAAGATCATGAGAAACATTTCAGTCAAGTGTCTCCAAACTTTTGACGGGTAGTGTACAGGTCTACAGTCTCACTGCTGTACACGTGAGGAGTACAAAGCCTGAATGAATTTATGAGCTGGGATTTCTCCTCGTGCATGCTTCAAGGCCATAGGCTCGCTTCTGTGCACCATACTGGGAAGGCTTATCCTAACACTCTGTTACTGTCAGAGAGAAGCAAAGAGAAGACGTGTAGACATACGTGAGTTGCGTCTTCTGGCTTGATTCCAGAGTTGCATCAGTTTTCAAATGAAAATTAAAATGGACATGAATCACTGGGCTCTCTCTCTTTCTGTTTAGACACATCCATCCCCATTTGTAGGATTTAGTTTTACCCTTTCCTTTTGCCTAGTTACCACAGTTGTTATGAAAATTCATTTTGAAAAGGCTTTTATGAGCATCGTAAGTCAAGTCTGTGGTATTATTGCTTGCATGAATGAATGGCCTTGGCCTGAAACAGTAGAAGCTATAGCAGGTTATGGCCTCCTACATCATGTACTATCTGTGGTCAAGAAGGGGCAGAATATGGAGAAGAAGAAAGAACAGTCTCACCAGTTCAGCCCTAGTTCTCTTTTGAGATAACAAAACAGTTGATAACTTATCTTGATAACTAATTGATTGAGCTATCACTACTTTAGTGCAAACCTATTTTAGGACACTAGTATAGAGGGTGGTTCAGGGCGGATCTGTGTTTAGTTTGTTGTGTAAATAAGACCAAGCAGGTGATTGAATCTTTTGCTGCTTTGGATGTTGCCTAGCATGTATTTGACGGTTTAAAAGCATTTACTTGATTAAAACATTCAGATATCACTCTATTGAAAAAAGGCTTTCAAGTTCCAAAGGTTCTTCTCATAATGATGGAGGAATCTCTCTGTTGTGACTCGTCCTCTTTGAGGCACTAATCTCATGTCTGGACTTGGACAGATGTTTTGGGTGTTTCTAAGGATAACCATCCATGCTCCAATATTCCTACACAGTGTTTTTCTCTTCCTGCCAAAGGCCACGTCTTTTTGTCCCTCACATTCTTAAAGCTTCCCACTTGTCTTGTGTGGGTAAACCAACTGTGCCAACACACAGAGAGCTAATTTGTCGTTCCACCTATGTGCACAGACAGCAGTGTGTGCTTATCTATTCCTCAGCGAGTGACATTACACACCTTTAACGTGTGCCTGTTTGCACGTGTACACTTAATAGCTCTTAATTAATCATTGCAACTGCTAATTAGGCATATGTTGTGTAATCACAATATTCCGCATATTAACAAAGCCTCTTGGGGCGAAACAAAAGTGCATTCTCGGCATAATTTCAGCTGCTTGCAAGAAACAACACCCAGTTACAGGGAATTTAGGAACAAATCCTAAATTTAGATGATTGATTGTGTTCGATTTAGAGCTGTTCTATATCACATATAACCAAAAACAGCCTCTCAAAGATAAACTTGTTAAGAATAAATTCTTTTAGTTAGGGACATCATTTAGTATGGCAACAGTCACAGATTGCCTGGTGAGGGTTTTTAAAAAAAAAATTTTTTATTAATTTAACAAAATAAAAATAAAATAAGCTAAATGATCTCAGAAAATGGTTGAATCATTTAATGCGCATTGGACCAAAATAATCAAAAACTTCAGCACGTCATCATCCTCTACCCCCGTTCTGATATCAAAGACTGCTGTGTGCTTACTGTTGCCAAGCAGCAAGACAGAAAACAGAGAATTGTGACCCTATGAAGTCTGTTGCAATGAGAACGAAACCTATTTACAGTCTTTTAATGATTAACTTATTGGATTTAAAAGACCCAGCCAAATGAAGTTACTCTAGCTACTGTAATTAGATGCGTGTTAAGTCTATTTGTGTTGTGCTTTTGTTGTCAAGGTATTTTCTTACTACTGACGTTGTTTTACCGCATGTTTGTTCTGTGTCTCTCTGTGATATTGATTCACAAAATAAAACCAGCTATTAGATTGCCTGAAAAAATTAAGGTTTCAGGGTATCTCATTTTTGTTTTGTAATAGCTTTTACTGTTTGCCACATGGTCAGGATTGAGTATTTGGGAGACTTGTATTGTCAACTATTATAGTACTGCTTTTTGTTTAACAAAATGATGTTGAATGCTTTCCTTCAGGATTCTGGCAAAAAGCACTGTTCTCCCCTCAGGAGTGCTGGATGTTACAGGCACTGTATCATTCCCTGACACTTTTCTAAATGTCTCTGTAAAGTGTTTATCTAGGCTGAAACCTCCATCAATGTGACGTACAACTCAGTATTAGCTAAGTGGGCCTTTAATTTTTATACAAAACACACTCAAGACTTTTTCTTTTTATACTAGATTAAGATTTGAGGGGAAAACCCCCATTTCACCCCCATTTCTAAACAACGGGGTGGTGCTTAACACCTGAGTGCGCACCATGCCCAGACCTGGAACCCACTCGCAGAGGGCCTGTTGGGTTGGTGATGGTTCCGAATGACAAGGACCCCTGGTGGTTATCCAGTGTTCTTGTGATGGTGTACACAGTGAACGACAGTCACATTTGTAACTTGTGTTAGCTTCGCTGCACAAACTGCTCTTTACAGGATTTTCGCTTCCTACAAGGAACCAACCTTCCTTGAATCTTGAGGGATGGTGAGTCAAGTCAAGCCATGATTGTAGCTCAAATGGAACATAATAAGTGACTTCAGGAAGGTGCAATCTGGCCCATTTTTTCTTTGTAGGCAAGCATCATTGTTTTAAGTCTGATGTTGGCAGCTACAGGGAGCCAGTGGATGTAAAGCTGCAATGGAGTGATGTGGTGTAACTTGGGGAGGTTGAAATGGCACAAATGGTTGGATGGCACACAGGGGAAGACCTGCCAGGAGCAAGTGGTAGTAATCCAAACTCAGAAAGACAAGGGACTGCAAAAGTGACCATTATGGGGAGAAAAGGCCGGATTGTCCTTTTGTTGTAAAACAGAAACCGGCACGACCAAATCAGATTGGCAGCATGAGCAGAGAATAATAGCTGGTTGGCCAGAACTACAAATTTTTGTCTGTTGTTAGATGTCATAATCAGTGAGTTTTCCAGGGAATTAGTCTTAGTTGATGAGCTACCATGTTTTGTGAGATGTCCACCAGACATGTCAAGATGCAAGCTGAAACTTGCGTGTCTGAGTGGAGGAAATGAGAGAGCGAGTTGTATATCAGTGGTATGTGAGGATATGACCTTACTGAAAATAAAAGAGGGTTAAACACTGAGCCTTGTTGGATTCCAATAAAGAGTCTACATAAAGCCAGTGTTGACGTTCATTCATCCTGATGTCCGTCCAGGTAGGAACAATCCACCATGATTATATGCCACTGACTCCAAGTCTCTTGAGGATGGTCAGGAGAGTCTTGTGATCGACTGTGTCAAAAGAAGCTGAAGAATCAAGAATCATCAGAACCAGTGATAGCTTGGCTGATATAATGGCATGAAAGTTCTCAGTAACAGCCACCAGGGCAGTTTCTCTAAAGTGTGCCACTTTCAAAGTAAACTGATTAGACTAAAGGAGGTCATTCTGAATCTAATCGTCCTCAGGGTTTGTCTGTATTAATATTGTGCACTGTCTTACCATTTGATAATGTTAATTAAATAGTTTCAGTGTTCTCCAGCCTTGCACCACGTACATCTCAGCTTGCCACTGGTGTGGCACCAGTTTAAACGAGGTTTAAACCAGACAGTTTTCACTGGCCTGCTCCTTTCTTACTGTACCTGCTACTTCAGTAAAAGCCCCTAAACAGAACAGTGGCAGCCCTGGTAAACATGCATTTGCATTTATGGCCTGTACATTTGCATTTATGTCGTAACCATCTGGACGTGTGTTGGAAAGTGTGTATGGTCTAATTATTACATTGCAGAGTGACAAATTTGTTAAACAACAGTGCAGCATGGGCAGACAAGAAAGCAACAATTTTTTTTATTTTGGGCTGAATCGAGCAAGAGAGTAGTAAGACGAGGTATCTCTATGCACTATGTGAAGACTGGATGTGCTAAACACTATCATTATTACATTAATGGGATAATAGCTCTAAGCCTGTAGAGATGTGTGTAGATCCAGATCCTGCAGCACAGCCATTACACCTGCCGCATATGACTCATATCTGCATACATGATGAGTAGCAACCGCACACAGCCAATCAGAAGCTGCCGGTGTGGTTGCTATGGCAATGTGGCAGTAACACTGCAGCAGATGTAGAGGACGTTTGGGATTCAAAGCAGTGCTGCAGGCGATCATGTAGGCCATGGGGCTTTAGGTTACATGTATGCCAAAGGCTTTTCACGTTACCATAATGACTGCTGTTTTTGTTAGTTTGTCATTGCCCTACATCAGCTTGAAGCATTCATCAGTAATACTGTGTTTTTAGATGTTATATAACTCTGCAGTATATCATGTCCTGCACTGATTCACATCAACTTAAGTTTGTGATAGAAGCTCACTTTATTACAGAAGTGTGAACAACAAACCTCTGATGTCATGGTGTCTACATTTAGCCTAAATCTATACACAGAGTTCCTATTTAACAAGTAATAACTGACTAAGCAAAGCACGGTCTAACGTTACCTTGGGAGTGAGTATAATGTCAGATACTTCATCAGCTGAATGAAAGAGATCAAAATGTACTGCAACACAAAGACGCATGATAAAACGAGGGTCAGAGATTGACGTGTCTGTAAGACGTCCATGTGATTCAAAATCCTGACATGTTTGTAAGATGACAGCTGCTTGGACATGGTTCTGAAATTTTTCCCTTCATATTGTAGATCAGTGAGCTCCTGGAAGACGAGAAGATAGAAGCGTGTGAGGAGCTCCTGCAAGATGCCGAGGACGGTCCTTCTTCACTCTCCCCAAAACACCCCAGTGTCACCCCTTCTTCTAGGTAGGAGCATCTAATTTTGAGCCTTCTAACCCATTTCAGTTTATTTTTAGCTTTTTGAGGATGATTTTACAGGACGGATAGTTTATTATTATTATTATTATTATTATTATTATTATTATTATTTGAAAAAAGTTCGTTTAATTAACTTGACTTAATGACTGTCCTGTCTGGCTTTCTCTCTGTATATCTGACAGTGAAAGCAATTACAAATTTTAACCATAAGCAAGTTGGGTGAAATGGGAGTAATTATGGGAATGAATGTCTCAGTCTATTCCTATCATTCTGGTCCAGAGCCTAATCTAGTCCAGACAGCATGAACGTACCTTGCCGAGATAAACAGAAGCGTGCAAGGCTGTGTTCATGTTTTAGTGCTTTTAAAAAAAAAATTTTTTTTTACAAAGTGACTGCCTACATTTTTTTTCTGCTGATATGAAAAAAGCATATTGTACTATAGTGTAACATATCATATCACAAGTTGATTAAAGTGTCAAAGTGTTGAGGGTAAAAAATGATCAGATACAAAGCGTAGATACAAAGAGTAGTCCGTTGTTCTGGTTACAGACATTTTTTCATACCGGCACAATAAAGCAGCAGCATTTTTACCACTAAAATTAGAACATGAATCCAGTTCTCAGGTCTGACAAGCTTGTTTAACACATACTCTCTGGCTTGCAAGGTTGTTTCCTGCATTGTAAATCAATAAACATTACATGCATCACAAGTGGCTGGTTAACACATTGTTTTTCACTATGAAGTAGGTACAAAAACATACAATGCGTTACTGTATTTTATATAACATCACCTGAAAGTAGGTGGAGTTTCTCTTGAAATAAAACTTTCATTTTTAATTCAATTTTTTTTTTATGAATCCATGCAACCAGGTGTCTTATTTCATGTTAAAATGCGTGTGGGCCTGCTGTGTTTCTTGTATGCACAAGACAGTCAACAAATTGAAAGGAGTAAACATTCACTTAATAGATGTCTGCACAATCAAAACAGTAAACTGTAAGAATACTTTAATCTTCAATGAAAATCTTTTTAGTGAAAATGCA